>NC_069144.1:13914040-14064040 GCF_943734635.1 Anopheles cruzii | reverse complement strand
TCGAAAACAAAAAAAATTTACAAAATAGAAACGTTTGTCAAGTTGCGACGCATTCTGGCACGCATTCGGTTTGCTTTACGAGACACGCGAACAAGGGGGTCCCAATTTCAACATTTTGCCATCAAAAACGCAGCACAAAACGGGGGGTTGCAAAGCCGTATTTTGCAATGGTGAAATGAAAAAGAATCTTTAAAATGCACTGAACACTGATAACGCGAGCCAAGCATTAACGGGTTGGGTGGGTATGCTTCGAAGCATAGAATAGAAGTTGCGGCATGAGCAGTCGAAAACCGAAAAGCGTACGAGAAAAGCGTACGAACATAATAGGAAATTAACAGTACTGGGCAACTGGACGAAGCATCAATATGATTTGTTTTGGTATGTTGTTGAAACATCTACCCACAAGTGGGTAGGTGACTCATTCTATCATTCTCTTTGTTTTTCGTGGAGTTTTGCATGAATTAACAGAACTGAGCGCCTTACGGCAGCGTTTTGTATTGAGGCTTCCCAGAGACAACAGAGAGTGAGTCGGCGACGTAAAATGGTAAACAATTTGTGTGATGCGCAAGCATAAGAAACACAAACGTGGATCGCAAACGTAAGCTTTCGATTGCAAATGGACGAAAGGAAAGTTTTAAACGAAAAACGGCTTGCGTGAGGAGCTGATCTTTTTTTAAATATCTGTTGCAAAAAAAGGGATTTTCAACAAAAACCGAAAGTAGGGCGCAAAAATAACGAGGAAAGAGACAGAGGGAGTGTTGGGTTTCGTATTGTATTGCAAGTTCTTACGGTAGCGTGTGGCATCGGGCCGATTGCACGATCGGGGATCAGCACAGGTGATTATCACCCGGATAGCAACACGCGCAAAGGCACGCGGTCGTGATTTGCACGAATGCAATGGACATCGAAAGGGGTAGTTCTGAAATCGTGAACGGACGGCGATCGGGACGTTTGGGTTTACTGTGCGCGCCTAGCGTGGAGCATCGTCATCGTTGTTGCCGAATGCAACGGTTGGGTAGTGCAGGACAACGATACATGCTCACTCTGTGTGTGCGTGTGTGTGTGTGCGCTGGTTTGCCTGTGATAACACACACACACACACACATACTTACACGCACGCACGCACAAGATAAGGCTTCTCGCAAAATCAGGTGACAGGTACGAACCTAGCGGCGGCTATACGGATACGTTGTGAAGAAAATTAAGGTGAGGGTTGCTTTACGAAGAAGAACGTACAGAAAATGAAAGAAGAAATGTTATAGAATGATAGAGAGAGGGAGATAGAGTGAGAAGTAGAGAGACAGATAGAGAGAGAGTAAGAGAGATAGTGAGAGAAAGTCTGTGTGGCTGGGCTGCGGAAGGTGTTGTTGTGTAAGACAGACGCCAACAGGAGGACAACTTGGAAACACGTTTCGCTAGCATGATCGCTCTAAGATGATGGGGGCCACGGCACGGCACGGAGGCCGTTGGCCACACGAAACATTTGAATGCTTTTCTGTACGCACAACATATCATTTCACGTTGTTTGACTGGGAACGAGAGATCTGATTGGGCTTGGAAACGAAACATACGATAGTAGTGACACTACACAACACAACAGGATCGACGGAGATCACCAAACATAGCGAGAGGGAGGAAGTTAACGAACGATTTGGAACAAATATCGCAACAGGGAATGAGTAGGTTTATCATCTAAAGCTAGATCATCTAACGTAATGGAGGCACTAATGTAAAGGTTGGGTGTGCATTCACTAGTTAATAGGCAGAAATCGTAGAATAGAATAAAAAACATAAAGACGGTGAGATTTGGAACATTCCAGTGGCCTGATCGAACCAACCGTTCGTATTTGTTTCTATCTCCGTAACGCGTAACGACAGTTCGCTTCGCAGCGTGTTAGAGCGTGTTGTATACGTTTAATATCGCATGTGAACTCCATTCCGCACACTAGCAACGCTATGTGACGCTATTTAGTAGGTAGTTGGCGCAATCACAAACAACATTTATGGTATCTGGCAAAACATAAGATCGGAAGCGCAACAACGAGTTATACGCATGGCTGCTGGCTGTACACATTAAACGCTCTGCACTACTCCGCTTCTGACAGCACATTCCGCAGTCTCTACTCTAACCGTTTTGCATTTCGATTTTTTTATTTTGATCCGTCCTTGGCTGCGGCTGGGCATGGCAAATATAGAGCGAAAGTGGGTGAAGGGTTGCATGAGTGACGGTCTCACGGTGACACCAACGGTGGTGGTCCGCAGACTCCCTAAAGGCCGGCCGGCGTGCGTGACCTACAGTGATTTATTGGCAATCAATCGTGAGTCGTGTAATTATTTATTATGAATTAAATGGTTCAATGAACTGCTGCCCGCCCAAACGGGGAAGGTTGATTCCCTGCCCTGTGCTTTGATGCAGTGTTCCCTATTCAGCTGGCTTGATGAACTTTGGTACCGGGTGTTCCCTTTATTTATTGATGCAGAGGTTCATAATTAATTAGCTGCACGCATAAGCATGGTGTTTATTGCATTTAAACAACAGAAAAGGACAACAGTGCGCCATTAAAGACCCGTTTGCCATTATAGGCTGGGGCATTGTTTTCGTGGGAACATTGAAACGCGAGCGAATCGAAACAATGGGATCTATCTTTAGAGGCAAGGTGTCACATCTTTTTAAATCGAAGTTTCCAATTAAAAATCCAATTGTCTAAATGCCTGTTACATGTCATTTAACAGGAAACAACAACATGATGGAGACGCCTGGTGCTCCGTGGAATAGTCATCCGAATAGGACTTTATAATTAGCTCAGGGCCGTTCAAAAGTATAACAATGCGTCGGATAAAGTTTTTTTCACTTAAACTTGAATGACCTAACTTCACACGAACCCTCGGCACCCACAAGAGGATCGTTCCGCGAGGACTCATTTAACAGGATTTCAAGTGACCACTCCACTGGCCTGGAAGCCACGTACCGAATCAGTGTGACACCGATCGCATGCTTAATCGCACCCGGTCGAAATGTGCAATCGATTGCAGCGGTCACATTGCACCGACGTTGCACATTTTACGCTTGACTAGGCAAACAAATGCCGACCGTCATTTGCCGGCAGCATCATGTGTACCAGCATCAACCGAACCGTCGTCCCCGTCCGCTGTTGTTTCACTTCGTCCCACGTGCGTCCCAGGACGACGATGGGTTTGGCTTACATTTGTCGTGTTTGTTTGTATGTGAAATGAAAATCAGATTATGTTACGAGTGGCACCACGAGTGCTTTCGGTCCATTTCACTAATCGGTTGGTACGCGCCATATGGTGGTTGGCCCTCGCTCTTCGTTTGTCCCGCCACCCGAGGCCAGCCTAGAAGCAGTGTACCAGTTTTGGATCCCGTCCAAACAAACGGTTTCGGCGGTGCTTGTGGCACAACTACTCCGTTGAATGCGTCTTTTTGGGAAAGTAACTTTTCATTTCTGCTGCAACCCTACACTAAACATTCTCAGCGCGACGTGCCTTTCGCTCGTATATTGGCCAGCCACAGGTCCAGCATATTGGTTTGTACGCGTTAACAATATACCATTTCTCTTTCCGTATCCGCAGAAATTCGAAAAAAAAACTAAACCATGATTCAGTAAACCTATCTGGCCTATCGTAAAATTTGCTTAAAAGTAGTAACTGAAACGTTTACAGTCGTGCGCGGAAGCGTAGAAGAATGATAAAAATGCAGCAATGCAAGACATCAAATCGTAGTCGAAAGATTAAAAATAAATTACAACGAATGTTTAGTAGCCTCTTCATATCGAACAACACATATCGAATGGATATTAAGAGCGAATGTATACATCACAATTCATTCCAATACGGTGTTTGTGCGCGGATCGAACGATAACGAATGGTTCGAATGGTACCGAGTGAAAGAAAAATGATGTGACTATGAACGATAACAGGAAACGGTAAAATGGAAAGGAAAATGAGTCCAAAACGATGGTGGTGAACGGAAAAAATGGTTGAAATTTTGACTTTAAAGCTATGTAGTTCGGTGATAACACTTAAATTTGGAATCCATTCGGTTCGCTCAATAACCTTGCGTCTATTTACAGTTTTACATTTTGATAGTCGATTTCAATTGTTGGCGGCCCTCGAGTAACGAAGAGCCAACAAGGAAACAACACATAACCGTGCCGGACGGACCGGCCGGTTATTACATGATTGTTTCTTGTTTGTTTTGCAACCACTACAAATGGAGCCTGCTCGCGGAATGTTCAACACATAATTAAGTTTTAGAATATATTAATTTAAACATGTAAAAACATGGATGCGTGCTTACACATTAATCGTCACTCTCTCTAATCACATTCGCAGTTAATCGGGCGTTCCTATTGGTTTTATGTGTTTTATTTTTTTTTATTTTTGGTTTACTTTCCAATAAATTTGCATATAGAAAGGTGAGTAAGTGTGAGCGAGAACGAGTAGAACATATACAATATACAGTAAGAAAAAACGGTTGTAAAACAATTAAAGAAGAGGGTGCGATAGAATACAATTACAGACAGAGAAAGAGAGACAAGGAGAGAAAATATATGTATATAGAAATATCTATTCGGCGGGACGGCAGGACGGAGCGAAGTGGTCAGGATGCACTACTAGTATCGGGGAGCTCTACGGACCACGACGGCTTTGGTGGTGATGGTGCGAGAGGGGGCTGCACATCACTCGGTCGGGAGAGGCAGGGAGGCGAGGTTAGTCGGTGCGGGGACTTTCACATCAAACACTATCGAGTGAGAAACGACCAAAAAGTAGGAAGCATACCAAAAAGGACACTCAAGGGATCAAGGCGGGTGGGATTCGGGAGATGGTTCATTTTGGTTTATCTTGGAGCTAGGGCTATGACTAGGACTGGGATCGAGACAGAGAGAGAGATAGAGAGAGAGAGACAGAGACAAAGAGAGAGAGATAGACTGTTCATGGCCCCATTTCTGGTCCAAGCGTCCAATCGGATTTGAGGTGGCTAGAGATCGTGGAACACCGGGAACACTTACCTCGAGCCTATCGGAGCGTGGAATTTTCTGCTGGGTCGAGACTACGGCCTGCTGGACGACCGGTCCCAGCTGCGACACGCTGGACGGATCGGAGACGGGACCGAGCAGGGTCGGTACCAGGTGGCCGGGTTGAAAGTAGGGACTGTACGTGCTCGTTGGCATGCCAGCCAGGTAAGGGTTGGTTGCCTGTGTCAGTTGTGGTTGAAGAATGGTTACAACGGTCACATTTTTACCGGTGTGTTACAGATGGACAAGGCGATATGCGAGGATAGAGAGAAAAGAGAGAGAGAAACAGAGAGAAAGAGAGAGAGAAAGAGACGAAACAAATACAAATTAAAGCATTTTTAAGTCAAGTCCCCGTGTACCGGGTACAGTTGAAGTGGTTGTGGCGGAAGGAATACAAAACAAATAGGTGGGCACGGAGAGCACCATATCTCAATGCACTTAGCCATCTCAAGCGTGTTGGCACGCGGCTCCCAGGGAGCCTGCAGCTGTGTTTGTGTCTCTGTGTGTGTGTGTGCGAACGTTGGTGTGCGGCGGTACCTTTACCTCCAAGTAGCGCAAGCTCAGAAGCTAAATCTATTAAGAAAGTTATACGCATATACGCAAGCATGGATCATGCAACACACAAACGCGCACTCGATAGTCACTTCGCTACGGAACGGCTCAGCAGAGTCGGGTTTTCAAATGTTTTAATCTAGAATCTTTCTATAGTGTACCCGTGTTGTATCCATAACCAGGCAGCAAAGTTTGTTTGTGACACGGCCACTACTACCTAAATATGTGGTGAAGGACGGCGCATTAGGCATACGTTTTGGGGGAGGGGGAAGAAAATCGGAAAAGCGAAACTTGTCTCGCGCGACACATGCCGCGATTGATCTAGAGAGGGGAAGAAAACATGGATAGCAACAAACACACGCACGCACACACCAGCCAGCTGACAGGACACCCAATCGGGTGACGCAGGTTTTCGTGAAACGCAGAGCAGCATCGCAGAAGCGCAGCCCCACAAGCGGCGGCAGCAAATCCGGTTCCGTTACTTAAAAACTGATTGATTCTGAGGCGACTCGAAAGGACTACGACGACGACTAAATTTTCAGCATCGGTGGCGCCACCTGGCGGAGGCTAGATTCGGTTTCATGCAAGCGATCGTTTAGGTAGACCGCGCAGAGTCGTCCGCACGGCGAGGGATGGGTCGGTCGGTCAATGAACAATGAAAGCTGCAAGCCACGCGGGAGATAAAATGAGCTTCTTCAATCCACATACACACACACAACCACACGCAAACACACTAAGCACGCATACTTAAAGAAAAAGAAAAATAATAACACACGCACACGGATCGCAGTGTGCTGTGGCGCCGCACACCGCCGTGCTCAGCGTGTTGCTCAAGGATACAAGAGAAGGCACACGGCTTTCGCTAAGCACTACTCTGACAGCCCTCTGTGGCTCTAGCTGTCATATGATGGTGAGTATCGCGGAGAATGGCCACCCTCGCACCTATAGAAAATGTACACTAAGCTTGCCCGCTGCGATGGTCCCGCTCTCTTCGACTCCGTTACTTCGTGTACATTTAGGGCTCATAGAAGGCGCTGGGCGACATTAGAATTTAGAAGAAAACACTTTCACATACAAACTCAAAACACGCTCTACTCGGGCTGGGCTTCCGTTATACATTTTGCTAACGAAAATTCGGGATTATAATTGTTCTAGTGAATCAAACGGAAAAAAATGTACGCCATAAACAGCGCAGAATGCGATAGAAACAAACAAAATATGATCGAATTGAGCTTCGTGACACGAACAGCGAAACGATTTTGCTTGGAAAAATTTAGTGGCTAATACCAACGCTCTACACACAAAACGCAGCATAATGTATACACGCTCAAATCGGAAATAATGACAAAAACGCGCCAAACGCTAATTGAGGCAGCAGAAAAAGGTGGAAACAGGCTAAACGGAGGTAGTTGGGAGACGAAAAAAAAAATGGCGCAAAACTGTTGGCTTTTGATTGTTGTTGAGAGAGAGATATAGAAAGAGTGAGCAGAAGGATAACAAAACAAAAACATATCGGCGCATATCGGGAATGGTTGGTTCGACAAAACAAAACAAAAAACGTGGATCTGCGGGTCGCACTGGCTACTTGGGCTGTGGACACTCTCCGGGAGGAGCGCCGGATAGGATTTTGGCTTCAGTTGGGTCGGCTTTCGCTTGGCTAAAATGGTTTTTGGGTTTTTGGTGGCTGTTTGCGCGTAAAAAAACACTGTTCGGTAATTACTTTGCAGGTGGTGGTAGTGCTGTTGTTATTGCTGCAGTGGTTACTGTTGTTATTGTTGATGCTGGTGCCCGTGACGCTGTGCCCGTTGACGTGGCCGTTGACGGTGCTGCCGTTGGTGGTGGTGTTGCTGGGGGCGTTGGCGCTAGTGGCGCCGTTACAGTGTCCGTTCGCCGGACCATTGTTACCATTGTGGTGCGTCGCGATGGCGGCACTGGCGGGACTATGGCTAACGACGTAGGTGGTGTACGGAGGCGGTGGGGCCGTGCCCCAGGCCAGCGTAAAGCCGAGGGCGGCTGCGGCCGCCGGCGGAACGGCCGTCGCTACCGTGGTCGCCACCGTTCCCCCATTCTATTACACCCCCGAATAGAGAGTGACAGAGGAAGAGAGGGCGAGAGAAAGTGGAACGGCCAGACACGACGAAAGAGAGAAAGAGAGAAAAATAGAGAGAGAGAACGGCCGCACGGATAGAGGAGAGATATAGAGAGAGAGAGAAAGAGAAAGAAAGAGATTGAATGATCATCGGAACGGATCCGAAGGCTATCGCGGGCTCCGATAAGCTGCTAGAGAGAAGGTAACCATTTTGCTTTTGTTTTTATCAATCACCGGAAGTTCTGAATTAAGGGTAAAGGGGGAGGGGAAAACAAGAAATAGGCCGCCCATACCCACATCATATACGCGGTTGAGACGCGGGTCTCTTACAATTCGATCAACGATCATCGGGAAGGGTCAGATTGGCAAAGGATCGGCTGAGAAGAAAACTTAAAAGGTAAGTAAACTAAGTAAACTAAAGAAAACTAAAAACTAACGGCAGTAGTAAGCTCTCCAAAGGCGGCGCGGATCGTGCAGGCTGACTGGCTGGCTGGCTAGGGATGCGATGTTTCTATTCGCTAAGGCAGCGGAAGCGGTTCCGGGGGCCCCAGGGGTTCAGAAAGAAAGAAAGACAGCAAAAGGGAGAGCGAGAGCGAGAGAGAGAGCACAGGAGAGAGAGTCAAAGACAGCAAAAGCAGAGCAGTTAGCGCATCTGATGTTGCCCTGCCCGGTCGTGCGGGAACCTTCGGAAATCTTCAACTACTTTCGGCCAGGCTGCTCGGGCCATTAAGCCCGATCCTAGGTTCCAAACAAGCCCCTCCTCACCCCGTCCCACTATGATGCTGAGCGAAGAGTGAGCAGAGAAAGAATTTTACCCCGCACTACAAGGCACACTACCTCACTCCCTGTGTGGCTCCGGCAGGAACCGGGAAGGAACCAAGCATTACGTGCCGCAGGACCGGCCAAACGGCACCAAGCGCAGGATTCGCGATGCTCGATTAGAGGTGAAGGCTTACCGATCTTACAGCGATTCGCGCGCGATTCGGGACCACTCTGAGGGGTGGCTCTTGCTGGAAGACGTGTCGCCTGCGAGGGAAGGGACCCGCGTGCAACGCTTTAACCAACGGAAACCTTTAAAAACCATAACGAAATTAGAAAGAAACAGTGTTTGGTGAAAAAGAAACAACCCGCTGCCCGGCGGCGGCGATGGAATCGACTGAACGTATAAATCCCCGACTAAACCCAGCAGCCCTCGAGCAGGGACTCTCCCTTGACAGCCCTTGACGCCCGTCCACCTTGCGGTGATTGTTCGTGCTCAATTTCTGTTTCCCGTGGGTTTGTTTTTTGGCTAGTTTGCTCGCCGAAAAGCTTGTGGTAGTCCGCAGTTTGCCCAAGTTGTTCAAACTAAAAGGGTCCTTCGCTCTGGCGCACACTATTGCTTCCCTTATGCCACTTCGGCCGCTAATTGGAGGGCACCGAGGGGCAGACTATGCTGAGTACTAGGCGCTTCCGCTAGTGAAGCTTTGTGAACATTGGCTGAGCCAACATGGGCCGTGAAATTACGGGTCGATTAGCACCTCGCGGTGAATTACACCAGCAATTGGCTTGTAAGCTGGTAAGTTGGCCACACAAGAGGGAATCGTCTTTTTTGTTTGGTAATTAAGTTTGGGAAAAGAAAAAGCATTAATCAGTCAACTTAATCGACACACACGCACGCACACACGCATACATAGAGATATTAGTCGATCCGCATCTGACACTCGCACAAACACACAAACACAGAAGAAAGTCCCAAACGTATTAATAAATAAAATAAAACAAAACAAAAACATTCTTTTTATGAAACGGAAATCGAGTGAAAGATGTGAATAATGCTCTCGCTTTCGCGCATCTCAATCACACACCCCATTCGCGTAACACGCCATGTTCACACATTAAATCATTAACCCTGGCACACATGCGGGACGCAATGAACTGATGACCGGTGGACCAGGAATGTATGTGAGTAATTTGGCGCCTTCTTTCGTTCGGGGAATTCGCCATGCCATGCCGCCCGCTGTGGGGGAGGTTTTGCTTTGCGTTGCTGATGCTGCTGCTGCTGCGCTCATAGTCCACGCGCGTCGTTTTCTGTCGCGGTGGTTCTGTGTTCTGGTGTGAGCGCGACAGAGTGGAAACCCAATCAAAATCATAAATGGTTTGAGAGATAGACAGACAGAGAGAGAGAGAGAGCGAGCGAGAGAGAGAGAGGCTGATGAAAGCACGCAACATAAAGTGAAAATGGAGCCACGCTGCCGATGAAGGGAGGTAAACGGGGAGTTGCTGTGGGTTTTTCAGAAGTGGAAGACGCCACTGTTTGGCCGAATGTCCATCCGCCGGACTGAACACGGTATTTAATTGGAAAAGATTCACATTCCGTTGAATTGTAAGACTGAAAAGAGGAAACGGAAACCAACGGTTTCGCTTTGACGTCGCCCCTTTGGGTAGAGTGATTCGCGGACGGGTTGGATCCATCGGCGCGGCGCGATTGGTTCTCTCTCGTTCGATGCCATTCGATTCGAATGCACGCGGCGGCGCGGGTACGGCTACTAACTGGCGCGGACTGGGCAACTTACCACTGCTGGCACTTGGCCGGGGAGAACCGGCTGGCCGGGCGAAATTCCCATCTGTTGCATCAGGGCGTTCTTCAAGGCGAGATGGTTTCTACCGTTGATCAGCAGCTGATCCTTCAGGTGCTGGGGAGGATGAAAGTATTTACACGGCGGTTTCTCACGATTGCAACGACCCTGGAAAGGAACAGGAAATGAGTGTGCGAATTAGTCATCCAGCTTTTATGATGCTAATATTACGAACTTCGAACTTCAAACAAAAGCACCCCAACCTCTGAGAGGTATTTTTGTAACTGTCTGTCTTTAAAGTATCGGAACTTCTCAGGTGCAAACAAGACAACACCATCACCACGCCATCATGCCAGACCTACCGGTGAGGTGAATGTTCCCCGACAAATCCATCAACGGACCCTGGGCGAGAGAGGCTCTGATCACACGTCAAAAAGCTTGCCACTGTCAACTTCTCGCCGCCTCGAAGCTAATTGATGGGACAGGCTTTTAAATTTATGTCTCATTCTTCAGCAGAGGGCCCCGATGCAGGGTCCAAATTTAGATCGCGTTCCGCAACGATTGGCCGGCCGTTGCAAGATCGACCGGCAACACACGATCGGAGTTCTTTACGAGTTTTACTTTCCCTTTTTTCGACCCGACCGCCCGTCGAGCCCATTACTTTCCGTAATCCATCACAAGCGGCCTCACCGGCGGATGATGGAGGCGCATGGTGCCCTGTGAATATGTTTTGAGCATGATGGAGGCGCATGGTGCCTCTTCATCGGTGCCTCGGTTGGCACAACATACGGGAGTTTTGTGTGCCTGGTGGCAAATTGCGAACCACGCCCGATGATGAACGCCATCACCACCGAGCGCACCGAGGCTGATGCCGATCGTAATCATAATGATAATGAATATTGTTTTCATTTTCCACCCGAAGTGGTGTGTGTGTGGTCGTCGGCAGGGAGTTTGGGATTTTCCATCACCATTACGGCGCCATCGAGAGCCAACGAGTGACACCGCAGCTTCTCCGACACGAAAGTAGTCATACACACACACAGACACACGCGCCTTTTATTCCACTTTTCCATTAGCGTCCCCCCTCAATGGTGGGGTCCTCGCGCAGTGGAAGGTGATTTAGGCGCACCGGCGGGACAGGAAAGTGGGCTTCTCCATACGGCTCTCGATGCGTCGAACGTGATGGTGGTGATTTTTTAACACCCATCATCACCCAGCAGCGCGGCACGTCATCATTTTCAGCCGGCAGCCGGCTGCACGCTGGAAGTGAGTTGTTAAAATGAGACACCCGGAAAACAAACACCCGAAGGCAGCGGGCGCGCACACAATTGGAAAGAAAATGGCAAGCAGCGGAAGATGGGAAGTAATAATTTAATAAGAGATGAAAGATGTGTTTACCGTTTACGAGGGAGGTGGTTTTAAGGGAGGACGACCAAGCGCCCGTTACCTGGCGGTGGCACCGCATTTCACGGCCTTGCACGGCATTGACAAAGTGTCGAAACTTTTGCAGCGATTTTTACATGCCGCAGTACGCCACTAACACCGTCACGTACACAGCGGCGCGATGGTGATCGTAAATTTAATTTAATTAAGAGCTTTCTCCACGGCGTTAAAATGAGTAATTGTGTTCGCTCTTTCTTTTTACGATTCACCACCACCACCACCTTTCACCGTCTCAGGGAGGCTTGTTTGTGGAACCGCCATGTCTGCCACTTCGGCTGCTTCATTTGTAACACTTCCGGTGCCCCCCGCCCCGTGGGCCGAAACAAACGTGTCACCGGCAGCCGCCGACTGTCATCAAGCCGACGATGACGGCGATGGCGAGGCGACAAACGATGTCGGCTGCTTTTTATTTCTTTATTTAAAACATCGTTTTCCGGAAAAGTCCGGCGGAGGCATCACCGGCGTGCGTCCCACCGCCACCCGGAGGCGGCGACGGCGGATGAAAAAGGATAATCGTAAAAAGTAAGCTTATTTGTGTGTTATTAAACTTTCGGCAGCATGTCATTTCATCGACACGCATAACCTCTTAGCGGTTCGTATCTCCGGCCCCGGTTACCGCCTCGATTGGCTCGCCGCTCGCACATAAAGTGTATCTTCTCGAGCAGGGGAATCGTTTTTTTCCCAGGCGCTCGAGAACACAAAATAACGGGCCAATGAGAGAGGTATGAGGCATAAAGTTGAAATGACCAGTTGATGACCACCGTTCGGGATAAATTAAACGAAACAAAATGGCATAACCTTAAGCCGCATAAAGTCGCCAGCCCGCACGCCAACCCTTTCAAAGTCACCTCTCGTAACCGACCAGGATCGTAAAAGCCGATGCCGATGCGGATGCGAGAGGCCACTCTATCGAAAGCGGGTGCAGTGGAAGGATTTAATTTGTTTCGTGGTGTGGGCCGTTATAATTTTTCGGGGCAACCACTCGAAGAGTTCGCCATTGCGAGGATTGTGAATTATCATTGCTCCAACAACAAACACGGCCGCACTGTGGGACGGAACGTCAAAGTCTTTGCGGCGTAAAATCGGCTTATCGTGAGAATAGTGCTCGGGAAGCATTTTGGGACGGTAAAACTTTCACCTCGTGCCTCGGGTTGGCCAAATTGCTGGCTGACGATTGAATATGCACCAAGCACAACGGGTGGGTTCAGTCTCGCAAAGATGATGCATAATAACGGTTGCGTGTTGCGTTGAAATGGCAATGGCTCTGTACAGCTCTGGTGGTGTCTTCCCGCAACCGGACCGAACAACAGCACAACTCACTTGGTTTCGGTTTCAATTAATTTCGTTACATTCAATTAAACTTGAAAATTTAATTGCACAAATCTCCTGCCAATATAATACCGTTTATTAGTTGCCACAAAGAACCGGAGAGCGTCCTCGGTTGCAATCCCAGCCGGTGCAGCCGTTGCTGAATTGACTCCCAGGGCAACACTGTTGTGCCCTCTTGTGCTCGGGGAACAGCGCTGTCAGGGCTCGGCACAAGCGGCACAAAATCGTGTACGCTCGTGAGAAGTCCTTCAACAGCCTGCGTCGGCAGTCGGTGTCGTGTTCTAGCTTTGCTGTAGAAACGTACCGCTTCATTGACGTTCCAACCGGAAAGGGGCCAGCCCCACACTAACTCGCCACAACAATGTAGCGGGAACGCTTTCCGGGCTTCTGACGCGGAGAGTAATGCCCTGTGGAACACAAGGAATCATGCAGTGCAGTCGTGTCATCCGACGGCCCAGTTATCTCCGTGCCACTGTCACGCCCCTTCGGCAGGGGGTTTATGCACAGATCCAGTTGATCCCTTTCCGGGATCACTCCCGAAGGCGCACAATATGTTGTGTGCAAAAATGGAAACCTTATCGGTGTCGTTCCATGACTTTTGCTTGCTTGGGAAGGGCACAAAACCAGGCCAAAGCAAGTGTCGATTGGATTGGAAAACGAGTTTGGCTCATTAGAGCCGTCTGCAGACGTTTAAAGTAATGAATACAAATAATATTTTCAAATGAAACAACTCTCGACCAATGGGATCGTAGCATAACTAATCTACTACACCCGGCCCGGTCCGGCCCGGATCGGCCCGGGTGTTTATTAAACGAAGCTTAATACTTTATTGGAATAATTTATGCTTGCGGAGTATCACAAACTGTTGATAGTGTTGTAAAACATTGCCACTAATTAAACAAGCCACACACACACGCGCGCCCAGTGAGTCCAACCCTTGCCGTAAATCTAATGATGCTTGCGCGCCACATGAGGCCACCTGCGCTCCTGCCTGCTCTCCGGTAATGGGATGTAAATGAAATGACCATCGTTATAAATTTCATAATAACTTTGGCCGTCCGACGGCCCCTTTTTTGCGACGGAGCATCGCATCGGTCGGTCCGAATTTTGGCACGGTGAATTTGAATAAAAACGCCATTAGTTCGCCCACTTTGGGGTTGACCGGAGCAAATTCGAGATGGTGACCGTCCCACACGTTCCCACCCCCCCCTCGTCCGATGCAGTCGGTGTCGCGCCGGCGGGTGATTAGCTTTCAGCGTCACATTGTTTTACCCGTAAAAGGCGGAAACAGATGGTACTTCCTGTCGAAGCAGTGAAAAACGTACCACGCAGTCGGGACGCGGTCGTTGGTGCGGTGCTCGGTCGGTTCAAGTGCGGGTAAAGAAGGGCTAGCCACCAGCCCTTTTGTTCCGGTTTGAGCGCATCACATCCGGCCTGGCCTTTTGTTGCATTCGTTCCAATGGCGAGCGCAACAGGTCCTTAAAACCCGGCCCACCCAGCGGGGGACAGCATGGCAATTGAAGCAATACAAGGGAGCGAGTGCGATGTTTAGTGGCTGGCCCGAGCACCGATTTTATCTAAGAAATGATGAACAAAAAGCGACTACCGGGTTGTCATCGACCCGCCGAACTCCCGAACAGCCGTCGATTGGGCGATTCCCGAGGTTGCATTCGATGGCAATAAACATATGTTATTTGGTTTATGAGGTCCTGGTTTTTTGTCCCACCTCCGCCGAATCGGAAGGGCGTTGCTGAATCGAAGTTGTTGTCCTGACTTCCGTTCCTGTTCCGAAGTGTGCCCGTGTCCCGGCTGTGTTTAATTCGGTGAAGGAGGAGACAGAAAAGGCACCACAAAAACGGGTCGGTTTCCGGATTGTTTTCTTTTCGTTTTGTATCCTGAGCCGTTCTCGAGCCACAGGACAAGACCGGCACGCGGCCATCATCTTCTTCGGACCGTTTGCACAAGATCACCCGGATGGCGAAGGACGAAGAAACCGCCGTGCCTTCTGCTGCTCATTTGTTCCGATGTGGTGCCTGGAAATTGTCATCGTCCTTCCGGCTGCGGAGTCGGCCACACGGCCACCCGGAGCTCTGGTACCGTTTGCGGTGCTGTGCGCTCTTTTTAATGTGGCCTGCCAACGGCAGCCTGCACTCCAACGGTGCCCTCGGTTGGCACAAGCAAAAACAAGGCGACGGTGAAAATACCGTCAAAACGAAAACTGCATTCACCTCGCACACAGAGGAGCGCATTTACACCTTCATTCCGCCCGGTGAACGATGTGACGATCCGTTCCGTGCGCCGGCGAAGGAGGAAATTTATGAGAGCCCAACAAGGCGCGGCACAGAACCCAGGCACCGTGCAGGCCGAGAAACAGATAGCGTATGCATTAACGAGTGCCGGCAGAGCAACGCCAAGTGTCAAATCGTCGTCCTGTTGCATCGCTTCCGTTGCTCACGAGCTGTGTAAAAAGGGGAAAATGGGACAGCCGGGCGGGCCGGAGAGAGCACCGACAACACCCCGCCGGAAAGGTTAAGAGTGTTTTCATACGACAGAAATTAAGTGCCAGTCTTCAAGTGTCATTAATTTTGGTCCTTTTCTGGCCGGTCCGCCTCGCCTGGTGGCTGCTTTTGTTCTAATTCTGGCCCCGTCGGAGGGGGCAGGCGGGCGGTCGGGAAGGCACGCCCGCCCGTCGTCAACAGCAGCCAGCAACGCCGAGGATATCATGCTCCTATTCAGAGAGCCCCGGTCGGTTCTTTTTTTCTTTTCAGTCCACCCTGCCAAAGGGCTCTCCAGTGCTGGGGCCGCAAATACCGCGCTGCCGAGACGGACGACAGACTCGCTTCCGTTCGCTTGGAAGAAAGATTGTGATCATGTTTTTCTCCCGGGGCGTGCATTTTGAGACCGACGGACGGATGGACGGACGGACGGACGGCTAATGTTTTGAGTCTCCGGGCCACCGCCAGGACAAACACACCGAGAACATTATTGTGAAACAAATACACAACACGTAAACCGCCACCAAAAGAAGGCGCTTCCGGTGAAGGTAAAGAAAAACAAGCTTCTGAGAGTGGGAAAAATGGAACAGAAAAAACCGGTGCCAAAGGATGTTGGTGCTTCACACCTTCTCAATGGGCGAGATGACGCAGCGCAAGGACATATGCTGGGGACACGTAATTTAATCAACGAGTTTGTTTTGCTGCGCAGCTGCTCGGCTGCTTCTGGTACATTATGACCCTCTCTCTGAAGCTGGTTGATCAATGGGTAGAAGTGTTTGAACTAAAGAAAACTAACATACAACAAACTAAGTTTAAGAAAATAAACTAATAACCCTCAATTATTTAAAGACTAGAGTATTTTTGGTTTAAAATTTTCATAAATTATCTATTGAACCTGATAACATTTTAGCTTTAGAAGATGTCCTTGGTCAGAGGTGGTCAGTCCTTGTCAAGTGAGTCTAAAAAAAATGTTTAAAATTTTTCGCAAAAAAACGCCATCTTAAAACAAATGAGGTTCATAAACATCAAAAGACGATTCACACTTCCGGCGAGAGGGGAAGAGAAAAAAAAAACTAAGAACTCTGGTAAGACTCGAGCTGAGTAATGGAGCTTAATTGTTATTAATTACTGTTAAATTAAGGAATCCTTCGGTATCCATCGGACGATTAAAAGGAAAAAGGACGAACCAGGACGAAAGAAGGGATGTTTTATCATCAAACTTCCGCCCGGGCTTCTTCTCGAGACACATCCATTCCGCGATGGCCAACGACGACGTAACTGCGTCGGTCGACTCTAATCGGACTTTTAGGGAAGCCCGTATCTTTACTACGGGCCGCCCAGTGGTGCAGTGCCTGTCAACTCGGTGTCCATTACCCGGTGCAAAAGATCCTTCCAGCTCGTCCCCAACACACACACAACAACCGCAACGTGGTTGATGCGCACATCCACAACTCCGGCCGCTCTCAGTCACCGCAGCAAGTTGGTAAATATTTCCACAACTCGGACTCGGACGAACTGGTGACACCGCGGCCACGACGTGTGTTGCCCGCTGCCCGCTTCTGGTCCGATAGTTTAAAACCCATCCTCCTCGACACTTCCCGTTTGGATTGTGGCGAACCGAAGGAAAAGAAGCGCGCATTTCGAGCGGGTGGCCGTTTCAAGTGGAGCCCGGTTCCGAGAAGGTTTATTAAGGTTTATAAATATTTGTTTCCATCCAGTGACTGGAAAAGCGAGCCGTACTCCGGCACGAGAGCGTGTTCAGCAACATCATGTTTTCCCATCCGCCCGCCCAGCCGTGGATTGAACGGTCGTGAATTTGGCCACGAACGGAGCCGGATCGGCAAGGAAGCGGATCGCTCGTCGGATGCTGGCAAAGTAACGGGTATCTGTAGCGCTATATCTGCCGGACTTGGAGTTCCCGGGACCGGCGAATGCGAATGCACCCGTAGTACAGACCATCATTGCCAGTTTAAATAGAAATTTATGGTTCTGTGAAGCTTTTGTACGGTGCACTGGCACTGCGCAGCCCATGCCGGTTTGGTGGTCACCGTGAAGCGTGAACCGACCTATCACAGCACATCGGCAGCTCAGTCCCAAGCGGGACGAGCATCCGTTTCTCTTAAAGGGGCCCGCCGGCTAAAGGCAGACTCATAAAAATAAATCGGCCCATCGGGAACGGAGCGGCCTTTCGTGAAATAATCCTTAAACTTTACATTGGCAGAATACTAATTTCTTGCTTAGTGCGCGTCTTAGCCCCTTAGGAGGTTAGGATTCGTGCCGATCCCTGGCGGCGAGGCTTTGCGGGCTGCAAATCATTTAGTGGAGCTTCTCGGCCAGCTCAGGAGCACAGGCCGGCCGGTCCGTCCGGTGGCGTTTCGGTTTTTATTTTCCACCATTAGCCGTAATGGTAGGTACGTGAAAATGGTCTATCGAACCGACGCGAAGAGGTTCCGTGTTTGCCAGAAATTACGTTTTACGGCACACCCATCATCTTTGGATGTTCCGAAACGATGGTCAGCAACAAAATTGGATGGATAAGGGAATTGACTTCCCAAGAGAGCCAATGGGCAGCCGCCGTCATGTGTGCAGCGAACATCTGTCGCGACACTAGTGTCCGGCTTCCAGTCCGAACCCGGTAGCCGACGGAGTCCTGTCTCTCTCTCTCTCCCCCTCTGTGCGCTATGTGTTGCAAATTAGCCATTCGGGTTTGATTTTTCAATCACTAGCCGGAAATTCATTCGGCAGGAAATTCGCCCATCAGCCACCGTCCTTTTGGGAGGTAGCACGTGTACCACGCTGTCTATTGGTCACCTCGTTCGGACCGACACACCAGCCAGGTTGCCCCAGGAATGTAGGAGAGATATTTCGTGGAAAAGCAAAAAAAAGGAGTGAGAGAAAGGTGGCCGCAAAAGAATTTAGAATCTCTTCCAAATAACGCTTTCATGGGTGATTCACCAACCACCAGGATACTTTGTATATCATGGCCAACAACAAAAATCAGGCGTTCAGAAACTGGCCAGGGATAGTGTGTGTGTATGTGTGTGTGGATAGCAATATAATAAAGACAGCCCTTTCGCTGGGCGCAATTCTTTCACGATGGACAATGCTTATTTCGGCGCAGATGGCGTAGGCGTAGATTCATCTCCTTGGGTCCGGACTATTCTGCCAAAGGCGCCCCCACGTAGTAGTAAAACAACTTTTACCGGCGTGAGCTTATGAGGTTTACCTTCCCCAGTGGGGCCAAACGAGCGTCGGCGTTGGAGGAGATTTTTATCGCCGGCGTTGGGTAAGTAATATTTTGAATAAACCCGGAACCTGGCCCGTTTTTCTGGCCCTGCAACCCTGATGTGGTTTTGTGCGGTTTTGTGGTTGGCTAAAATGACGGCAAATATATCTGTCTCGGTTTCAGGATGCATAAAGTTGGAAGGAGTCGTTCCCGAGCCGGCCGGTGCATCTCTCGGGACTCTCCGGTGCGCCGCCCGGACAACGTTACTACTCCACCTAGTGAGGATATAAAAAGAGCGTTTTACGGGTGTTTGGCCGTTTGGCCGAACAGGCTCTAACTGAAAACTAGGTGGTACCGTGGCGTCGAATGGCCTCCGCAGGATGCTCTGGCGGGCTAAACCAGGGCCCGGTGCGAAATAATGATGCGTTGAAGAAGGCATCAAAGAGCAAAAGTTTTCCCTGCACTGCTGATGGCCCATTTGCGGTTGCCCGGACGCTCGAAGCATCCGGTTTCGGCTGGTCCGTGCATGGCGATTTCTGGACCGACCGGAACTGTGGCACTTTTATCAGGCTCGTTTTCGAAACAGTTGTTTTAGATGTTTACGGACAAAATCATTTGAAGCCATTGGTTTTGTCCGGCGATGAGCCAATGAGAAGGGGACCCCATTGTACCCGTAACCGCAATCGCGGTGAAACATACCGAATCCGGAACTCCACGAATGTACAGGGTGGCCAGCGACACAAAACCGATTGTGCTTTAAGTGTTTTCGGCCCGCTTGGCTCGTCTCTGCTTAAGACGATTCCATAAAACGTACGCTCAAAAGATTGGGCAAATTTCGCGGCAATTTATTTGCCGGCCGAAATGCTTTACGACAATGGTGCCTCATCATGGACCATCAACTTGCTTGGCTCGGCGAGTAAAATAAATTCCAATACTCCAATGCGCCAGACCGACGGCCGACGAAGCGAAGCCTCAGTGTCGGGTGCCAGAGTAGATTGGGCCGGCTATCGGTTGGTCCAACGACATGGTACTCAACCCTGGCGGGGGCCCGGGTCCAGCAACCGGAACGATGGATCGCCCTTCATCGAACCCTATCCAATTATGAGCGGAGCCCTCTTCATAGTTTCCGATAAATCTCGATCCGGCCCGGCCCGGCCATTTTTTGACCGCTCCGCTTTTCGCCCGTTTCACACTCCAATCACTGCGTGCGGATTTTGCTCGGAAAACTCTCGGAAAAAAGAAGCTTTTTCCACTAAATTTGTCTAATTGATGAAATTTTCCTACAATATAAATCAAAATTTTCCAATTAAAATTTTCATTATGATTTATGGGCTCCCGGCTCCCGGCACTCCGGGTTTATCGTAATGGAGCGAAACGGGTGAGCCGCTCACGTGACGGCGAGGGCGAGTGAATGGGATGATGCGTTTGTGCACGGAAGAAGGCCGGATTCTCGTACGTTTTTTTTGTTTTTCCTCTCCACACGGTAGTAATTTTCAGTTGTTTCCCAACCATGGTTGACCGGCCACAACCTTTGCACTGATCCGATGCTGGTGGATTTCCCTGCTGCACGGGTCTCACGGTACGGTCGCATTGATGGGGCGTTTATTTTACGTCTGGTCTACGGGCACGTTCCACAAATCAGGTTTTGGTTCATAATTTACACCAGAGTCATGGGGGGGGGGGGGGGGGCTTGCAACGTTCCCTATCACTGTTTGGCCACTGGAGGAACACTGGAGGTGGCTTATGGGATTTGATCCAGACTTTACACCGAAGACCCGGCAACAGCATGAAACAAAATGGAGCCTCGACTTGACAGAAAAATGGTGGACCTTCACTAAACAATTATCCTTCGGGAGAAGCAGAACTGGTGCTTACGATCACGGATTCAGCTCTCAAATATGCGCACATTTGGGAGATTCGATTAGTATCTTAAATAAATGTGAGCTGCTTTTGTGAAAAGTTCATCGGGATGAAATTTTTTTTCTGTCTTCAAGCTATGCTTTCCCAATCGCGCCTCATATGCTGTCACTGGAAGCCGCTAGATAAATCCGCTCCCTGACGCCGCCCAATTGCTGCCCGATTCGGATGACGGAAGCGGTGACCGGTGTTCCGCCCAGGTTGCACCGGTGGTGCGCAAGTTTGGTAATAAAATGACCGTCGTAATTTATGTTTGTTGCGTTGGCCACTCGTGTTGCGTGCCGTTGCGAGATGCACTTCCGCCGCAACCGCAAATTGATGCTGGCCGGGCTAGAATTAATAGGATAAGTTCTACCGTAAGCTTTGATTCTAGCCTTCCGCCTTGGCTGCGGCGTGTCACATCCACACAGCGGTGCGGAGAAGTTTGGTAGCAATTTATCGTTTTTTTTTTTTGGGACGGCGAATCAAAAAACCCCGACTGATGTTAAGACGGGTGAGTTCGGGCGGAGCGCTTAAAGCGAGCTGCGGGCCCAGGGTGAACTTTGCCGACCGCCTAGGCTGCCGGGGGGGTAGCAAAATTACATGATGTTGTGGCGTTATGTTTCGCCATAAACCGGAACCCTACCAGGTTTAGGCACCAACTTTGCAGCCCAATTACCGCTGCAACGGACCCCCATCGTCGGGGGTCCGCACGTCAGCAGCGTGCATAATTGCATTGCCTTTTTGGGTGACCACAATTTTGAGGGCAGACGGATTATGCAACTTAGAGCTCCAGGTCCGTCCGTGTCGTTTGAAGATTATTTTCCTCGGGACTCAGGCGCGGTGACAACATTGTATGCAGGCGGGCCAGACGGGAGGCAGTTTTATCGCTCCAAATCAACCACAATCCGAACCGATTCGTCGAGGTTGTTGGAAAGTTTCATTTTATTGCCTGCTGTGCCACACTTCTTTTTGGGGGACTAAAATTAGTTTCGTCAACTTTCATTGCGAAACCGAACACACACACACACACAACGATCGGATCGGATGCAAAGGAGGAGTTTTATTGTTTTTCGCGGGAGAAATAAATCTCGCACCGCGGTCGGTTCAGATTCATAACCGCATTTTACAACTTTTTCCGGCGCAAGGTGAAACCATAAATCTTATCGATGCGATGCAAAGGAGAGCTGCGGCGAACTTGCTCCGTCCACGGCACTTCTGTTTTACTGCCAACCGGGCAGATCGATGGCAAGAAAATTGCATTCCCACCAGCGCCCCATCCATCCACGGGGTGCAACTTCTTTTCCGGAGCACCGTTTTTCCCGCGCAACTGCAACCGACACCCGATCCGCGGGTGCATTTTTCGCAACTCCGGTGCTTCGGTGTTTAATTTTTGTTCGCGCTAAAAGGTATTGTTTTCCCGCGCGTTTTGGAGCATCCTTTTGTACGCATACACGCACGCGGGCGCGTCGGGTTCCGGTCGGGGCGCCACACCGCAGGGCATGGAAAATAAATTTAAAACTTTCCTTCACGCCTGTCGATTTCCTGAACGCGCGCGCGCCTCCGGCTGCACGAGGCGCAAGGCGTTATGCGCCTTTCAGCGGTGAAGAGTTTGCTGCATTCATTCTGCTCAACCCTTTCTCAACCCACCGGAGGAGAACCCGCCCCGAACATCTTGCGCCGAATGCCGATCGTTTAAAGCGGAAGTAAAAGTTTCCGGACCTTTCGGGGCCCGAAGTATTTAACTGGCTGGCTGGCTGGTGGAGGTGAAACAGCGCTTCTCCAGAACTTCCGTGTGCTCCGTGTGGAACTGAAGACGAGACTGGGTCTTGTGGGGTGCGATGTCTTGATGTTCGGGGGTTTGGAGTTAGACCCGCGGCCGGGACCAAACTGGTGAAAAGAAAGAAGCGTACAAACTTATGCTCATCCTTCCGAGCACCGAAAGCATCGGGTTTTTTTTCGTGGCGGGCGGGTCCCTATTGTCCCGATAGCCATTTTTCACTGCAACCTCTCGCCGGAGAGGTACCACACCACCGTTTGGTTATGCCACTGGAACCGAAACTTTCGAACGATGTGCCTCTTAAAGCATGAGCGCAGAGCGCCGAAGCTTCGGGACAGCTTCATCAGCCTCGCCAGCCAGCGAGCCCCCCAAGGGAGGCCCCCCTCCGAAGTTTATAATCTAAAAAGTGTTGCGATTTTGCGAAATACAAAACTTCCAAGCCGCCGGATTCCGGCGAGGTGATGGTGACGATCCGTTGTTGCCGGTGCCGGTGATGGAAGTCTTTATTACAGCCGCCCGCCAGCCGTTGGGGGTTGCGAAGTTTCGGGCAAGAACAATTTATAGAAGTAATTGTAAAATTTATATCCTTCTTGTTTGGCAAACTTTCGCAAACGGCAGAGCATCGGTGTGGTTTAACTTGTTCGCACTGCTCCAAACCCAACGGTCCAACGGCGTCCTGGCCTGGCCTTGGTCTGGGACACTGTGGCGTACGGAACCGCAACAGAACAGCCATGATAGAATAATTTGTTCCAACTTTAAAGTGTTCCCCCGTGATGGGCGGCGATTGGCATTGCGTGAAGAAGCCGGCTTTCGGGATGTGATGTTCTACCGTTTTTAAATTCCACACACAGACCCTCAATCGACAGTCGCTCAAGGAGCAAGGGCACCGCCTTCAGCGTGTTACTTCGCTTGATTCGGGCCGGCGTGGCGTGTTGAAAAACACATTATACGAAATTACTTCTAATTATACGTGTGCCAGTTTAATTTATGAGTTTGGGGCTGTGCTGGGCGAATCCACAGCGAATCCGATCTCTTTTCGCGATCCTTCCCGGCCCGAAGTAATTTATGTGTGGCATATAAGCGTATTTCTTTTCACTACTTGTCGGCGCGGTGCATCTCGGCCTCGGTCGGAGGCAGGAAGGAGCAATTAGATACCCGGCGCACCAACGCACACGCAAAGCTTGTTGCGGAGCCTTGCGGCCAATAGTCCTCCTCCTCGCGTGGGGCGTCCAAAAAAGAACGGGTTTTGTAGAGGTGATGAGGAATGTGTTTCACTAGCAACCGGCCCCACCAACGGTTCTCGGTCTGGCGCAACGATCTCTTGCAGGACCTCTAGCAGGGGGCTCAATGTTGGCGCCACATCACACTCTGGGCGCAGCGCACCGTTTGGGGAGATAAATGGGAAAAGTTGCTTTCTTCGGGTTCACGGGATTGTTGTTGTCGAGAACCGGCGAGAGCAGCAGCTACGAACCGAAATGAACAGAGAGCCCGCCGGTGAGGTCGGTGTCGGTTGAAATGTGTACTTCCGGAAGTGCATTCGTCCGGATCCGTCCGGGACAACTCCCCGGGTCGAGAGGAGGGAAGGTGGAACGACTTTCCTCGTTTGGCGCGCTGATGAGAGCATTAAATAGTTCAAGTTGTGCAACAGCCATAAAATCAAGTGCAACTTTCAACACTCGTCGTCGTCATGCTCGTTGGCCGCGGCGCGTCGGCCACGAGTTTCGAATTGTTGGAAAACAGTTGCCGAGCCCGTTGCTGAGTGCGGAGTTTCGCTAGGTTTTGCAGCCATTTTTGCTGCGAAAACAATGGTCCTTTTTTATGTTTGAACGAGGGCACACTACACAATTGTAGGCAAAATTTGGTCAATTAACGATAAAAACGCCACCTGGCGGGTGAGTGGTAAAGGGTCCCGAAGGATGCACACAGCCCGGAGCATGTTTTGCTTATCAGTTTTCCTTTCGCCACACACACACACACACAGCCACGTGCGTCGGAAATAGGCGTCGGGTCGGAGGTTTAGCATAAATTTACCACTGCGTCATCATGCGTTTCGGCACGTCGTCGGAGGAGCTAATCGACTTTGGATCGACCCATTCTTGGCAACTAACTATACAAAGAGCGCTCCTTGCTGACCCTTTATGGCACTTACCACAGACCAACAAACTGCTGCTGCCCGAAAAGTATTTTGATGGCTTTTAAATGACTTCACAGATAACCCATAAAATAATCTTCCATCTGGGTGCTGTTGGTAGGTAACACTTATGGTCGGCGACTGTCTGGGCGCTCTTATCGATGGGCGAGAGTCCATCATTCCCGGACGACGGCAGCAGCTTAGGAGCAGCTACAATATTTCAGCACCAAAGTGCTGAAGGCACATCCGCCGGACAACGGCAGCCGGAGCAGCAACAGCAACGACACCGGACAACGTGCCGGCCCGAGCGCTCACATATGCCGCTGTGGGATGCCGAGAAACCATCACGTACTTGAGCGGCCGGGACCCGAGTGTTCCGGGATCCTGTCAAGTGACCAGCAAATCGTCCCTTGTCCGGTGCGAGCTACAATTTAATTATATATTCATGAATTTTATGCGACAATGAACTTAACGAAACTACACCCGCCCGGGGGGGGTGAGTCAGCGTGGTCGGCAATTGCGTCCCGACCGAGGGTGGACAGCGCCGTTCGAGAAGACCGCGCACACTCCAACGGAGCTGGCCGGATCGGATCCTTGAAGCGGCACTCAAGATGTGCCGTGCCATTAGTGAAGTTTGGATGAGCACGGCCCCCATAAGCATCAATCCTTCGAAATGCGTTCTCTGGTCACCTCTGTGCGTGCGTGTGTCCGGCTGATGACTCAATCGACCGAACAAGGACCAACCTAAGACGGCCACTTTCGGCGGCGAACCGTTCTTACGGCGCTCGGCCCAGCACGAAGCGTTGCATTTTGCATAGATTAGAATAAATTGCTGCACTGCAATCGGGATGCACGGTTTGTGGTGTCGGAACGGTGCCATCGGTGAAATCGATGGCTGAGACAAACCGAACCAAACCCCCTTCACTTCACACAAGAAACCCGGCACCGTCCGGGCATCCATTTTTCGGGGGGAACCAAATTGTTGATTCATATTTCAATTACAGTCAATAATTGAAATTATTGACATGCGCTCACGGACGCACCCAGGGCCCGGGATAAATTGAATTAATTCCACCCTTCCACCGGGCCGAAATGCGTCATCGTCAACGAGGTGTAGCCTGTTGGTTTGGTTAAAATTTGCCAACCTAGGCTGAAGTTTGCTCTCATAAATTCACATAAAAGTTGACCGGCCTATTTAGGAGCGGCCTTATACCCGGCGTTCGTTTGGGTGTGATGAACGATGAACGCGATGTCAAAGGGTCAACCCAAAACAAAACAAAAAAAACGGACCGGAGCAACTCAAACCCCGGAGCCCTAAAACTGTCATCCTTTGTCAACCGCGACACGGGGTTAGTTAACCTTTTATCGACACTTTTTCGATATAAAAATATGGCTTTTTCGGCGTGAATGAAAAGAATGGCCCCGGGTGGATGGCCCGGCTGTAATCGCTTTCGCCGAGCATTAGCGCCATCTTGGCGCGAACCACAAACCATCTGTCGTCGGGCCGGGTGTCTGGCCAAAGATTGATTTCGTGTCGAAGCATACCTGGAAAAAGAAGAACAAAAAAAAACGGGGCATTAGCTTAGGGATACTTAATTTGAGCTGCTTATCTTTGATATGCGCTTCATCGCGTAAGGCACCACAAGGTGCGAGCTTCGTTTTACGAATTTCCCTTGCACTCCAATTTTAAGTACTTGTCGAAAAAACTTAATACCGAAAGTCGCACAAAAAATGGAGCGATTAAACCACATTTCGGTGCACCGGACACCGACGCACGGTGCCGTGTAATCGTGAACCGACGACCATCAGGATAATTAAAATCGCTTTTCGGCCCACCGGCCCCACGGCAATCGATCGCAGGTGCAAAAGGGCACGCACCGCTCCCAACGGGCGGAGCGGAGAGATAAGTGAGACTTTGGAAATAATCAAAATAAATGAGCCATAAATTAATCTAATTAAGCGCCTCCGGTGGCGGTGGTGCTTTTTTGTGTAGTTTTTGTTGCTGATCCTTTCGTGGAAAAACTTACCGACGCCGGCCACCGGATGCTCCCGGTTTGCCGGTGATGGTCAACGGTCGGCCGGTCGGCTCCACCACGGCCATTTGCTTTGTGATAAGTTGAATTTTACGTCACGTTCTTGTTTTTCTGTTTGCCGTTCTTTCTCCCGTGCGCTTTCCAGCATCTTGGGAGCGTCTCATCTCTGGCCACTAATTAAAAGGACGCGCCCGGGCCGGAGATGGAAGGATAATTAACTTCCACTTCCGCGGTTCCGCGGTACACCGGGCAGCGGCACTGGCGGGTCCCACTACCTGGAATCGAACTTTGAGCTCCGCTCGACGGTCTCCTTCCGTTGGGCGTGAAATTAAAGGCGCCAAACGGTGCGGATCAAATGACCCACCCCCAGCGTGTGGGAGCGAAGGACGCACACCGAAAACAAAACAGAGAACTTAATTCCACAAACGTATTCATAGCGGTAATTGTGGCTCCACCGGCGCAATCCGGGCATGGCTTGACCGGAAACTCCTCCGAAACACAAAAAAGTGGCTAACCGTTTTGGGGCCGACGCCGTTAGACATTTGTCTTGTCCGCAAAATCAACACCCCACGCTTATCGCCACCACCGACGGGTGCGTCGGTGACGTCATCGGCGATTGACGGGACTGCCCGGGCCGGGGTTCATCCGGATCAGCGCCGGCCGGATGAAATTGGACCCGGGTGAGGTGATCCCTTGTGAGAAATTTATATTCACGACAATTGTCCCCCTCCGCAGGAGGCCAGCCGTAGTCCTGCGTAGACCCGCAGACAAAAGGATACACTAATTTCATCGCCCAGCCGGAGCTGGTTCTTTATGGTTTCACTTCAGCTGGCCGCAATTTGGTCACAAATTGCTGACCCTTTTTTTTGGGGTACATTTCTTCACCATCTGAGCCAGCCGTGGGCCGGTCTCCGCTTTCTTTTCACATGACTCGTGTATCCCTTAAACCCTGCCAGCCTGCCTGGGTCCTGTTTTTTTGGTTTGTTTTTATCTCTTCATTAAAATATTTTTCTCACAATCAACCCAAATCCGCCCGAATTTGTCGTCGTCGTCGCCGGTGACTGTGTCCTTCGGAATGCTTCTTTGTTGCAGGGGGTGCCCGGTGCCCTAAACCACCTTAACCGAGGGCAGCAACTAATTCTTATCCTCATCAACCTTCGATGGAACAAAGGGACGCAGTAAGGACGGAGAATAAAAAAAAAATACCGTTCCGCCGTCCGCCGGCGGAACCAAGTGAACCGCAGCGCGGGAGTAGATATTTTGCTGCATTCCCCACTGGACTTTTGTGGTTTTATTTGGGCCACCCGGTGGCCCTGGAAAGAAATACCTTCGCAGCAGGCACCACCACCGCCCGGCCCGGCCCGGTCGACGACGAAGAAGCGGAAGAAGCAACAAAAAAGGGCCAATAAAAACCGGAAGAGAAAAGGATCGCTGGATTATGTCGTCAGAGGTCATTCTGCTCCGCACCACACACACACACAGCGTAACGACTCCGTGCCATGGTCGACCATGATGGGGATAGATTTTGACTGACAGCGTGCTCCGTGGAGCGCCATTTTTTTTGGGCCCAGAACCCAAACAAAAAAAGGAAATCTTGCAGCTTTTTTGCTTCCGGCTTTTGCGCTGGGCCGTGGGGCCCCCCATTCATTAGTTCCGGGCCGGGTGCTTCTGGGCCCCGCGTGGATGAGCCATGATGGCGGATTAGGACATGTCGCAGTAGATCAATGTTTGCTCGGGGTGGGGCAAAAACTAAATCCGCGTTCCGGGCGGCCCACCGGTCGGCGTTTTTTTGCATGGCACGGCATCGTTCCCGGTTTATGTCACCAACATATTGGGGTCGTTAGCAGCCATCTTCCACATGGGGCATTAGTTTTCTGTTCTGGAGATTTTCACTCATTTTAAGGCGATTCACTGCTTTTTGGGCAAAACCCAAGTCAAGCTCATGAACCATCCTGATCCACTACCTGTTTTTAAAGTGTGATCGTCTTATTAGAAAAGTTTAGGGCGCCGACTTTATCGCTCACGATCGTTCGATGGTGATGATGATGATGTTGTGATGAAGCAGGAATGCTGTCTAAAATGGCAATCATAATCAACCCGCGGCGGCGGGAACCGTATTTCCAAAGTGGGCAAAGTTTTCCACGCTATCGCAAATCGCCGCTTGGATGTTCGCATCCTCTGCGCTTCTGGATCGAATCGGAAATGAAGGAAGCTCAGGTGTCACCTACAGGCGCGCACCAAACAGAGAACGACGGAACGGGTTTCCGGAGTCACTTTATCGATGAAATTCAAATCGATTTCTACTGCTCGGCAGAAGGATCTTCGGTTATGGCCCCGGTCTTAGGTTATTCGGTTTGTTGGCAGAAAATCAACATTATCATTATCGTCGCGGAGAAGGAGATCACTTAACTTCACTACTGCTGCACGCTGACTTCATCCTGTTGTTGTTGATCGAAAATATTCGCTTCGTAGTACGAAGCCCTTGTGTTGTTGTTTGCCCTTTTGCTTGATGGGCGCTCGATTAGCACGGCATGTCCTTATCAAAGGCGCACCACCCCCGAAGTAAAGAAACGCACACACGAAACAATGCTTCAATCATCATCAACCGCACCGGAGGAGTGATTGAATTGCATCCAATTATTTGCGACGCCCACAAAATGTTGCAAGTTCAGGAAAAACGTGAGCAGAGATTTCAGCATTTCTTTCACCCGTCGGAGGGTTGTATTGTTTCTTGGCTTCGTGTCCTCCCGCTATCCCATTGACCCTACATTATCATGCGCCATCATGCGCCGGACGACGGCGACGAGGGAGACAGACGGAGACGGACAGAAGATGAGAAAATGTGGCCAACGACGGAATGAAAATGGAAATTTCACGCAATCCAATTCCGTGCTCCGGATTGCGAACGGAAGGACGGCCATTTGATAGGGGGAAGTGTCGGTCGGACCGGATGTGCGATAAGTGTGTGTGTGTGTGTGTACGTGGTGTCGATGGTGGTAATGGCGCAGGCAAGATCCGATCCGTTTGATCCGGGGACCGGGCGGACAGGACATCGACGAATCGACAACTTCTTGCGAGCGAGACGAACCGGGCGATATAGGGAGAGATTCCAATTCTAATTTTCCACCGGTTAGTTATTACGATGGGAGCCCGTTCCGTGAGGGGTTCCGGGCCCGGGGTCCCTCCCTGAGGTTGAAGTGTATGTTCTTGTCCCAACGCCCAACGTTCGTCGTGTGTTGTTTGTGCAGCAATTAGGGGTGTGCATGGCAACGGGGGCTCTGTGTCTGAGTGTGTGTGTAAGGGTTCGTCGTGTCGTCATCACGGAAAGCCATTCATTTACCCTAACGGTCATGTTATTGTTGGATCAACACCCAGGAGACCAAAGGTTCCCCCGTCGGGCTCTGCCAGGCTCTGCTGGGCAGACGAGCACGGGGTTGCTTGCTTGCTTGCTCAAGAAACAACACGCGCAGGAAGCAACACATCCGTGTGTTGGGCCCGTAAGGAGCGCTGGCCCCAAGGACGAAGCCGTGTCGGCTCCGGGAGTCTATTGCAGTCATAAACGTAACTCAATCTCTCGTTCTTGTTAGCTTCACGCCCCGGCCCGGCCACACAATCTGCCTTGTTTTTATGCGAGCGAAGGAACTTGCTCGCCCCGCTGCTCCTTTGGCCCTCGGAAAGGGACTCGGGGGGCAAAGGTGAGGGCCCGGTCTACAATTGCACGCCAGAAACGCATCCGCATATGCGGCCATCATCAGGCCCCGTCAGCACTTTCTCGTGCTCGTTCCATTTCCTTTGTTTTGGTGGGGTCACTGGAAAAATCGTATTTGTCTTTATTATTTTCCCAGCTCCTTCGGCCCTTCCTTGACATGGGGCGCCGGTCAACGATGCCGTCAAATGGCGCGTTGGTCACGAGGTGGCGCCGGCGGACGAGGACAATTATATGAACTGCGGCTGCATTTGTTTTGCAGGGCGAGCACGGGCGGTAGTGGTGCTGGTGATGATGGGTTGTGATAGCGCCAAAGACAAACTTCCGCCGGGCAGGGAACCACTCAATGAGGCCCTGCCACGTGGGGTGCATTTCCGGATGCGAACATTTCAACAGATTTAATATTCATCCCGAAGAAGCAACGCCTGCTCCGTCGCCACACACACACACACACACGCATATATGCAATCAAATTTTATGCTCCAGCTCAAGGCAGGCAGGCAGGACAAACTGTCAACTTCGTCAGGCTGACGGTTCATGCGAACAAAGTTGCCATTGGTCGTAGCCGTAGCCAAAGCCTCCGGGATGCGCAGGTAACACGTAATGCCCGAGACGAGTTCCAAGTGGCCGGTCGGCACGGGCCGGTCTCCATGTTGCACACGTCTCTCAACCGGTTGAGCGATTGTTTTTGATTGGCAACAGGGTATAATCATTAAAGGATTAGATTATCATTTCAAAACCACACCCCAGAATGTCGTCCTGGGGTGCCGTCATCGGACGACAAAAAAACCGGCCACGTAGCAGAAGCGTTCGGTCCGTTTGTTTTGCTAAAACTGTGTTGCTCATCTCAACCTCCCGGAAGTCCGGATTTGCCAGATGCTGCTGCTGCTGAGTGAGTGCCAGAGAGCCTGTCGGGCTCCAAGATGCCCCCGGAACCAGAGAAGGAGAACTTAATTTGAGGAAGCTTTATTGAAAAGTAGGTTAATGGAATTAGTTACAGATAGAAGTTAAGCAGTATCTAGTCCTCTCAATCCGCTTTGAGGTCCTCGTTCGAGAAGCCTTCTCCGTCGGCCATGAAATTGCCTGTAAAAGCCCAACCTCAGTCCGACTGTGGAGCCCCCGGGTTTGAGATGCAACCTAAACCGATTGATGCCGGGACTTCTCCGGAGGTACGATGTAATCAACTGAAAATTAGTTCGACCCATTCGAAGCCGGGCCCTTCAGGTACGTTCTTGGGACGTCTGAATGTCATAAGCGCATTACACGGCCACGTGCTGGTGAAAAGCGACAACACCAAGCCCGGGCGACCCGGACCCGGCGAGTGATTAATTTAAAGTTTCACCTATCGCGCGCGGCGCCACGCAAGTCGACTCCCCGTGGGGACCCGAGAGGTACCCAACCCAGGACGGGCCGGGCCGGGCCGGGCCGGGTTCTAATTAGGAAAATTAATCAATACGAATGACAGCAACAGCGTGCGATGGCAGCCAGTGAACTATGCGGCGTCCATTAGGGCCGTGGCGGATGGTTTATTTGGTAGCGCCAAATTCCCCGGCCCAAGCTCTTCGGTCCGGTGGTAAGCGGTTCATCGGTTCTCGGTTCTGACCTCGGTTACGATTAGGCTCGGGTTGGTGGTGGTTGGTCGCAAGAATTACGAGTGATAAAATTTTAATTAAATTCCTCAAATTCACATCATCAACGCCCTGCGAGGGCATGTTGATGCTCTCGGCGGGGCAAGCGGGCGGACAAGTCTCCTGTGGCCCAACTTTGGCCTTCGGGTGACGCGTTTTTCCCGGAGGACCGGGTCGGGAGTCGCTCATCCCGCCATTACTGCGAGTTTCAACCCCGTGAAAGTGAAGCGTCGGTCGAACTTTTCCGAAAAACTCACGCGCGTCTGGCCCCTCTGGAAAGCTTGTAAGCCTTTGCGTCCTTTCTGGCGTGGCGGCTACCAGCCCGATTGGTACGAAGCAGTAGCGAGAGAAAAAGAAGTGGTTCTCTGCACACAACAATTTACTTCCGGTTCACCTCCGGGGGGGGGCGGTCTCATGTGGCCCCCGCTGGCAAATACTGAGCACCACTTCATCACGGGGATGATTTCATTTTTCAGGTGTTAACATTTCACCCACCGTCCATTTAACGTACCGGGATGGAGGAGGAGCTCACCCGCTCGTCTGAACCGGACCCCACAGTCTGCGGCTTCGGAGTTGTCCGGGGATTTTTGGGGAAAAAGTTTATCAACAACCCAAGCCACACAAGGGCGGTTGAAGCCTTCGCAGGCGCCTGCTTTCCGGAGAGGTCCTTCCGGAAAAGAACCCACTCAGACTTTCGACGCGCAGCGCTAGAGCGTGAGAGCAGGACAGGAAGGGAGAGACCGATGGTTGCCGCAAGTTTTTGGTGATCCGAAGTGTTGGCGCGCGGCACGAGAGTAGAGAGCGGTAACGGAGTTAATTCACCAGCAAACAAAAAAAACCATGTGAATTTAATTCACGAGATTTACTGCACGATGGGAGCGCCATCTCCTTCTTATCGGGACCTCACACATCCTTTCGATGGTTTGGTTTTTGTAGCTCCTGTTAGATGGTTCTTCAAGTTTTTTTTTGCTTTCTCGAATCAGACAAGCAGGCAATCCGTGTTACAACTTCATTCGCTCATTCGAGACCGAATTGCGGACGAATCTCAGGATCACCCTCAGCACGGTAACGAGCTGAAGTAGTTGCAGGTTTTTGCAGGCATCATCGATTAAAAAGTTGGCAATGCTGCTTTCGCACCGCCAGCCGACATTTGCCGGATTCGCCTGGATGCAAATTAAAACCCGTAAAGTCACGCAAAATGTGCGTCACACGTGGTGCACGTGGCGAGCTCGTAAAAGTGTGTGCGTGCGTGTGTGCCGTGACACATTCCACTAATGTTTTGGGGGCCGCCTCATTATGCTGACCCCATAAAACGCACCGCCAATGGTCGTGAGCGAAGATCGAGCGACATTTGATGGCGTTTGCGTGGCTCGCTCTCGGTGAGGTTGCTTTCGCGCGCGCCAGGTGTCCGGCCGCCGGCCAGCTGTATGCAGATGTAATTAGAAACTATAAACATTTAATTATGCCATTCTCTGGTGTGGCTCGGTACCATCGTTCGGTGCCGCATAGACTCACGGCCACACCGAGCCACGTGTTCCGAGGCCCGGGTTTCTTGGAACCGAAAGCGAAAGAATAGAAATCTCGCCGTGTGCTGTGCTTGGTGGCCTCCTCAAATGGGGGCCGATAGAAAGAACGAAAAAAACCCCCGAGAATAATACTTCAGGAACTGTCGCCTAGAACTCGAAAAGCCACCCATGCCCGAAAAGGACTTTCTCTCTCTCTCTTTCTGGAATCGCAAATAACAATGCGTGGAAGAAAAATGTGGTTCCATTTCCCCGGAGTGTCGCGATGTGTGTGTGTGTGCCCGCGGGAGACGCTTTGGAGTGGTTTTGGCTAAGGCTTCCCCCCTCCGGGAGTCTGGAGAAATGGAAAGCGATACCTCAACGCAGCCGCACCGGAACACAATGGCTTCTTTATGGTGTTTTTTTTTCTTCTATTAGATGGGGTCGCCGAAACCGGGTGGAAAGCCCTCCCGAAAGAGCGCCCTCGGTAACATAAATATCCGTTTCCTTAAACCGACCGACGATCGAAGGAAATCGGTAGAACACATAACCTCGGGAAGGAGCAGCAGAAGTCAGTGTCTTTTATGAACACGTGCGTCGCAGATCATTCGTAACAACGCGCCACCGCAGCCATCAGGTGGTTGGGGTTGGGTGTGGAGCCCGGTTTCCCGGAGCCGGGAAGTCGAGGAAAAAAAACGTATTAAATACAATTTATTGAATACTAAGGCTTTCGGTGGACGGCCGTTGCAAGGAAGTGCCGTATGACGGGGGCCTCCTTTGGCCTCCTCCTCCTCCCGACAGCGGTAAGAAAATAAAACAAATTAAAAGACGAAAAGTAGAGAAGCAGGACGAGTGATGAAGAGAGTGAAAGCCGCCGGGTGAGCTCACGCACCGTATCACGGTCGCAATAAGTAATAGGATTATGTTACACACATTGCTGTCTTCCAGCAGCAGCAGCAGCAACAGCAGGGGAAACCACATGCTTGAGTCATTCGAGAGTCGGATTTCTCGGAAGCACAGCTCAAGAGACCGGCGGAGACGGACGCGAAAGCATCAGTGACTCCCTCGTGGGTTCGTGGTAATCGCACCGAAAAGCGCGTCACCGAATCCGATAAATACGCCGCGCAAAAGTCGTCCTTTTTCGGGCTGTTTCTATCCGCTTTTCCGCTTCAGGGCCCCCACACAACACACAGGAACACAGTAGGCACGAGGCCGGCCGCGTGTGAGCCGGTGACGGCTAACGTGAATTATCTTTGCGCATTACGCACAGCGGCCAACGGATATCGAGTGGCCAAACGGAACGCCGATCAATTGGTGGGCGGCCAGCATAAATCGGGCGCGTTCGTTTAATGGCCGCCAACCGGATCGATGAGACCGATGGGGGTGCTTCGTCACATGGCCGCCTGGCACGACAGGTAATGGGCCCTCGGAGTGTCACTCACGCGCGCGTGCTACGCGCACTTATCCCTTTTTCGCGCCCCACGCCTAATGCTTTCGATGCTTTCAACTCGGTACCGGCCACTTTAAGGGGGGCGCGAAATGGTGTCTTTCTTTGTTTCGGTTTCGGCTTGGTGGTAGCCCGAAAATCTTAATGTGCTTCGAGAAAGAGTGTTAGACGTTAGGCGTGGCGTTGCGTGGCCCGGCGTCTCTCTTCGATCGAAGCGAACGAACCCGAGGGGACGCATCAGTTTGATAACAATTAATTTGCATAAGTAATGCGTTTCCCACCTTCCCCGGTGGTGCCGCAAACCGAAAACAACCCAGGCCCCCCCGGCCAGCTGCGTGTGCCGAGCGCTGGGGTTTGTAATTAGATTCTTCGCTTGTTTTTGCGCCATTTTTCTTCATTTGCCAGTAGGATCGGGGCGGTCCCGGGGTTCCGGTGCGGCTACGGCGGCTAGGGCGGCAACGAAGAGTAATGCGCACCATAAAAACCCCTGACTGGGCGGGTGGTGGGCGAAATTACTTAGCGTGTGCCGGGGAGTAGTAAGCAGAAAGCAAAATGGCCAGCCAGCAATCCTGTCAAACAATCTTCAAATCATGTCCGGCCCGAAGGAGGCCCGTCGACCCGCGAGAAGACAAAGGCGCCCGGGAACTTGTTGTGTGTTTTTTCTTTCCCCGCCCCCCGACTGTTCCGCCTCCTGGAGACGAAAATCGATCCGGACAATTCATTAAAAACCGTCGATGGCTAATCACGTTGGATCAAATTTCGGGCCATTTCTTCGCATCCCTCTCGGAAGGTTCTGACTCGGAACGAATTGGGTTGTCGGACAACAACAACAACAACATCATCTCACAGCGGGACCCCAACAAAGTGGGGAAGCAAAAGAAAAAAAAATGTGCGTCAAACTGTCAAATTCACAACGGCGGAAACAAATTACGGCCGCTCCGGTCCGGTCAGGGTAGGCAGCAACAGCAGTTTGCAGTGTAAACACCGAAAACCCCCAACCGTGACTTCCAGTGGCAGTGGCTTTTTCTTGCGCCGCCGCAGGAAAAGCGGCCTCCGGTCGGAGCACGGACGAGAAAGCTAATTTTGATTAATGATTGTTGCCCGAACCTTACGAGTGCCTTATCGAAAATGCAAATCGATTGCCGACCGAACCAACGACGCAGCCCAACGAGGCCTTCCGGTGCCAGTGCCCCATATGGATAATGTGACAAACGGCTTATCACGTCCCGTCCCTGGCGTTCGGGTTCCACAAATCCATTTCCGCCAGGGCGACCCGTATAGCGACCGATGTCGCTGTTTTAATTTGTGTGCTATTCTCCATCGCGTGCTCCGGGACACAACAAGGACTCCGGGACAACCGTTGGGCACCTCGTCTCACCTCAAGAACTTTCGGCAGGCAGGCGTCCTTTGTTTTCCCGGTTTTGCGGGACAGTATTCACGTGGCAAGCACAAAAAAATGCCCCAAACCGGAAACAGAATGGAGATGTGTTTGCAATGAATTTAAATTAACTTCCGTGTCAGCAGCACCGTGGGTGGGAGCGTGAGTGGGCAGGAAACAATTGGAGTCTCCGGTTTCGGTTGGCAAGGTAGTCCCGTTCCAGCCAGCCGTTCCTTTTGAATTCTTTCCACAGAAGACTCCACATCCGTATGGTCCCTCTGGTTGGTTGGTGGCCCAGTTGGGTTCCGTTTTTCCTTTCCGATGCTGCACGCGTGTGGTATCAATGCACGACGATGACCAGTGTCGTCCATTCGAGTCCATATCGCGCGCAGTGCAGTGCAAAACCGGTCCCATTGTTGCGCCCCGTTTGGCGCTGGAATTTGGTGTCCAAAAATAGGATTTTAATCCTGGGCAACCGTTTTCAACCCGAAGTGGGTGCGAAAAAAAGGGACCATGCCACTGTTTGGGGCCACTAGGTCCCACTAGGTGTTCGACGGATGCGAATGTCAGATTAGTGGTGCCATCGACCGTAAGCCCTGTTCCGAGAGATAGTGTACGGTAAAGTGCGTCATCCTGTGGATATCCCTGTTTTTCCCGGACAAAGACCATGGAACATGGACAATTATTAAATTTATTTATAATATTAACTTCCAAAAAAAAAAAACGAGAACACATTGTGACAAGCGTCGGTTGGCTGTGACCCCCACGCTAAAGCGAAGACGATATTTCGCTTCGGAAAGAAGTTCACCAAAAACCGTTCGTTGCTATCGGGAGCCGTGTCCGGAAGCATAGAACCGTCATGTTTATCATCGTGGCCCACAGCGAGCGCGTGTAAAGTATGTGAAGGCGCCCGGGACCAGGACGACGGACGAAGACGATGTGTCGCCTTTCCGGCCAACCGGAAGTGCCGGTTGGCGCTTTTTGCGCCACCATTTTGCATCGCCATCGCCTGACACATGGTTATTGCTTCTTGGCCGTCGCCGCCGGCACAAAAACCGACTTCCGTGAACTTTGGCGTCTGTGAACAAATTACAGCGAAATGTGTACTCGTTGCACCACAAAAACCACGCCGGCCAGTTCCCACCGGCGAGCTACAAGTTCTCCGACCGGTTCCGGTCGCCCGGGGGCGATAAAAGCCACCGACCACCGAACCGAGCGCGTTGATGCTGTCGTTATTTCTTTCGCCCCGCAAAAATGGGCACCCCGGGCGCGCCCCGAACGGACATGTCCTTTTTATGCAGATGTATGTTTTATGACAATAAAATTAAACTGCATTTTTGCGTGTGATATCTTGTGCCCTAACAGCAGCAGCAGCCTGGTTGGCGCAACACGTTCTTCCAGGCGCCAGCCAACCAGGCGCTTTTGTCGGCTGCATTCTGACCTCCTCCTCGAAGGCACCGGGCGCTTTTTAAGGCGGAGTGCCGACCATAACGACTGTCATAAGTCGACGTTCGGAGCGCCGCCACGGTTAGAGCGAGAGCCTGACATAATGTTTTGCTTCCGGCAAACGCCTTCCGTTCCATGCGGGGTGCCGATGGCGTGAAGAGCAAAATGTAAACTAGAGAAAACGAAAACCGGAACATCCTTAGAGCGCGCACACACACACACACGTCTCATTTTTTGTTGGTCTTTTTCATTTCTTTTGCGAAAACCCTGGCTCGTTTGAAGTTGGTAAACAATTTTTTGCCCTGCTACTTTGCCCTGGCCGTGTTTATGGTTATGGGTAAGATTGCAGCCAACTGCCGAAGGTGCCTGTGCCGTTCCAGAACTCTTGTCGTCGTTGCGCCTTGGAGTGACTACAAAAAAAATGGAGTTCGAGCGATAGTCTTCAGCCTCGGAAGGTGAAAAATATACAGATAGCACAAACGGGGGGATGGTCTTGCCAACAACAGAGCCATCCAATCGAAACGCGCTGCTTCTAAGCGTCGAACCGAACCGGAAGTGTGGGAGATTGCAAAAAAAAAACCCGCTCCCGGGAACCCGATACGGGGCTCGGAAACGAGCCTCCGGACGAGCGTGTTGTTAAAAAGGCACCGACGGCAAGAAATGGGCCATATGAATATACATATTATTGAATATCGCTATCAATTCTTGCTGCTCGGGCTCTCAGTCTGCGCGCCAATAAGAACAAGTCCGTTTTGATTTCATGTTCAAGAAACGGTTGAGACGGTTCTTCTTGAAAAGATTCAGCACCTTCTGTCATCATTAGAATGTCCAGCGAACCTTGTTCAAAGGTAGCACCACTTTGGACTGCATTTTAATTCGTTTCGCTCCCTTCGAGCGAGTAGAGTTTGATCGAATTGCATTTAATTGCCAAACGCCGAAGCATTACAACACTATTGTCTGAGTGTCTTCACTCGGGAGATTTACTATCGTTTCACATGTGCGCATCATAACCGTAGATTTATGCCAGTGCGGTTGGTTGTTTGAAAAGGCCCATCAACCAACCGCGCGAAGGACCACTAGCGAAACTAGTTTTCCACACAGGGTGGACAGAGGGTGCGTCCGTCCGGACAGTAAATTCTTCGGCCCCCGCCCGGCGATTCGATTTGTCGGAAAGAAAATTACTATCCAAACGGAAACTCACTCACTCGCGTTCCGTGAGGGTCCTTCCGTAAGGGGCCCGGGGGAAAAAATAGACAATAAATAGCGGCCCTTCTGCCGACTTTATAAGGAAGTTTTATGTGGCCCTTGCAAACGCAGCGCGGTTCGCGGTTTATCTCTCGCCCGTGCAGCAGCAGCAACTCCAGCAGCTGCCGGAGTTTATTTTTGTACCGGAGTTCTGCCTGGCCGGATAGTTTTGCGCGCACTCTGCTCTCTCTCTCTCTCTGCACTCCACTCCAGAGGGACACACGCGAGGGACAATAAATAAGTAAATTTTATGAGTTATGGCCACGGAATCACTTCCGAAGGGCGAACAGCGAGCCGTTGTCCTTTGTGGCACTTTCCCGCCGTTCCTTTCCCAACGGGGGGGTTGTCGCTGAAGGAAGGACCTCGCCCAAAAATCGATCAACAGCAACAACCACCAAGCGGAACGGAATCGTGGATGGGTGGAAAATATTTATTGATTGTTAATAGAGGGCGGCCCAGGGCCGTGCCATAAGTCCCTGCACTCGCACACACACACCCTAGGGTTGGTCGTAAAATACGTAGCCTACCGAAAGAGGTCGGTTATTTTACAGTTTGCCATTTTTTTTATTGGGGTAAATATATAAAAGAAAACGGAACACCTCGCATCTGGGTGACAGTTTAGTGCGGCCTCACGTTTTGCGGTACGACGTTTTCCCTTTAAGGAGAAGCTTATGTCTTCAAGGATGATTTAAAGGGGGTGGCCATATCAGTCAAATTCCCCAATCGGTTCTCGGTGTATCATGCCACAAAATGTTGTGCTTTAATTGGCGGCATTATGCGCTGAAAGTAGTTTTAATAAAATCTACAACGGGCTATAAACGTCGTAATGGAATTGTGTAGCCACATGGCGCAAACAACGGAATGCACAGGCAGACAGTCCTCCGATTCGGGGCTGGCGTGTTTACAGAACACGACCGTCTCGGTCGCTTGGCAGTCGACCGAGACTAAGTCGAAACACTTTTCTCCACTCTCCGCTTTTCCGAACCCGTCAAATAAACAGAGGAAACCGGAGAAAAGAAAAACAATTACTGCCCGGGGAGAAATCGAGAACCGGACCCGGGACCCCGGAAAAGCGATACCGAACCGGGCGCATATCGATTCCGTATCAAATATTCATCAAAATGAAGCGCATCGCAACGGCGCACGGTGTGCAGTTCTCGTCCGACGGCTGCTGCCTTGACCGTTACATGGGGCCCCTACCCGACTCCAGCTACACAGGAAATTGGAATGCGTTTTCGCTGCCACTTGGTGCTGCTCTTAATCCGTGGCAGATCCCCCAGAAACCGAACCCCATAAACTCGGTAAACAAATAAATAAGAAACGAGCCAACCAGGGCTGGGTGCGGGCTGCTGTCCGTCCAGTGGACGGTTTGTTTTCGGGCATGGACAAGAAATAACCATCTTCAAATCGGTCTCCTTCTCCTTCGCGTTGGCTCATCAAATATTGAAAATTTCGACTTCGCTAGCCCGTAGCCCGGGTTGGCCGCGGAGCGCCGGCCTTGAGGTTTGGCCCTAACGTTTGTGATTCTGATCAACAAACACACACACACACGGAGCAAGGAAGGTGGCCCCCGTGTCTCGGGTAAGACATGGGGTTCGTTTGCCTTCGTTTTTCCAGCATCCGTAAATTGTTGATTAGAATACAAATGAAAGTGCTTCGTTTACGGACGCGGCCCCCATTCGGTTGAAGATGGCCGATCTCCTTTCTGCCGAGGGGCGAACGCGGTACGGCAGAGCCTCTCGAGAGCCTTGTTACCGGGGTAGGGGTTGGCACGGCCATGAAAAATTTACATGTGACCAAAGTCGTGCCGAACGAACGTGTGTTGGCCAACTCGGGCCCTGAAAGAAATGAATAAAAAAAAAAGAAGACAAAAGCCCTATTTGAACCTCAAAGGCAATTCTGGGCGATGGAACGATTTTGCCTTTGACTGAATCGGTCCCAAAATGGCAAGCTTATCCGTATTTCCGTGCACCAAAATGCCCGTTTCTTGTTTAAAACATAATACGTTTCTGATGACTTTTGGCCTAAAACTACTGGAACGGGTGTGTCTCTAGAACTGGAAAGTCAAACAGAGCAAACACACAGTGCGAGGATGCTTTGTCTTCGTAGCTCTCAGAAGTCTTAAACGTGCCTAGAAACACCTGACTGCAGAGCTTCCGGAGCACCAGAAACATTGAGCAGCATTAGAGATTAGCAAATATCTGCCTGACTCTTGGAGTTTGATCAAAACATCATCACAGCGCGGGAACGAAGCTGCTAATTACTCTCGGCAGGATTCGTTGGAACTAGGAGAATTTGTGCGCAAGAAGGAAAGAGAGAGAGTGAGAGAGAGAAAGAGAGCGAGAGAGAGAGAGAGAGAGCTAATAATGTTACCGTTCACTGGCTAGGGGATGGCCAGTACCGAAGGTAGAGTGAGCCTAATCAATTTGTTATGCTAATTACGTACGCAGCTTCTTGAAGCCGTCGCCTCTCATCGGACCTTCAACTTACGGTGTCAGAGAGAGAGAGAGCTTCCGCTCGACAAGACAATATGGAGCCGGCCCGAAAGGAAGGAATTTGGCTGGCAAATGAATTAGGACTTCACACAAAAGGTGCCATAATCGGATCGCACGCCAGGCCCGTGTGTGGCGGCCCTTAGAGCGGCGAAGGATGCCGTTGTCGGAGAGACCCGATTGTTTGTCCGGCTGAACACGAACACCTATTTATGGAGCTCGAAAGCGATGATGATAAGATGGCTTGGCTTAACGGCCAGACGGCCAGGATTTATGGTGATTATGAGAAATATTATTATTGGCCTTTGGATGGCGTGGCGGTGATTCAATCAGGAAACTTAAGCAGTGCCTTGTTGATAAATTTTAAACTAATTTCTGGAAAGTTGAATGCATTTTCTAGCATGGCTGCTTCTCTCCCAATCGGCGTGGCACGCAAAGCCGAATGTTATGAGCATTGCAATAACACACCTAAATAAATGTTTGCTCCCCCTTTACGGGTTCGTTTTGCGTGCTACGTGAGCGTGAAAAGTGTGTTTACCAACGGAAACGAAGACAACATAAAGCATGTTCCTCCATTGCAGCAGCATCATGCTGCTGCTGTTGCTGCTGCATAGAGCTTTTCTTTTGTCATTGTCAACCCGAACAAACGAAAGCACTCGCAACACCACACACAATGCACAAGTCTCGAGAGTTTCGGGTACGGTGTGTCCGTTTTTTTCCTCACTTTACATGGTAAAAAGGTTCGGAGAAAAGAGAATGGAGGGCCGACGGGTAGTTATTTATGTGTGCACGGTGCCATTTTAGACCCAACCCGATGCTGCCGCCTATTGCCCAACGGGACGTGGCGCGGCACACTTGACTTTACACGGCACAGAGAGCAAGTCGTTTATTATCACATCGTTTGTAATGAACCGATGGCGGCCGTCGAGCCCGGTGCCGGCACGACGCGCGGACACAGTGACAGTGAAAACCCGTTCCACATGTGTCCGGAACCGGGGCAGAGGAGACACACACCGGAAGCCAGACACCGTCCCCGAGCCGTCGAGCCTCCGACTGCCTTCCCGCCTGCCTATCGGTCCGGTTCGAAAGTGTTAAACCGGAAAAAAGGAGATCTTCCTTCGTACGAGGCGCGAATTGGGAGGCGGAAAAAAAGAGTGCCAAAATGGCCACAGGGCACCACGACAGGGGAGCCACGTCCAGTTCCGGGACATCCTTGGAGGGATGCGCTGGAGTCGTAGGATTTTTTTGGTGTCCGTCCTTCGAAAGTTCGACGCCGGAAAGCCAAATGAAAGTCGAGAGAGCATAATAATAATGACTTGTCACTCGAACTTAATGTGAACAGGATACGATCAAGCGGCGGTTCCGGGATGGCAGGGCGAGCGAGCGAGTGCGAGTGAGTCCCGTTCGAGGAAGAGCCGGCCGTCGAGAAGCAAACGAGCGAATTTGTCGGCGATCCTCTAGGGGACTCGGAACTCGGGACGTCGGGAAGGTCGCAAAAACCCAGGACTTTCCGGGGCCCACATTCCACCGGGCCGGGACACCATCACGAGATGTGGTTGAGAAAAATTACGCTTGCTCAACAAATTTCATTCCGGAGCACGAGAATGACACTGACCGGAAAATGGGGGAGAAAAAAATTCGGTGGGGAAAATGGACACGGCGGGAAAACTGCATTTTCCACTCAACTAAACTCATTCGGTGGACATTTTCCGCCCACACGAGCGCACAGTAAGAATCATCCCCTTAATCAGCCGCCGCCTCGAGAGTGGCCGACATCGCAAAATGACTCGCCAACAAGGCGTAATGCATGGATAATCGGTGATGGATGACATTTCGGTCGGTCAAATTGGCTAGCCATCGCACAGATTGTGATCTGGCCCCGATTAAAGCCCCCGAGGAGCACCGGCGAAAATGAGTTTCAATCACATCACATTTCTTGATCCGCCGACGAATCCGAACGGAGTGTCCTGCGTTTCAGAGTGGACGTGATTCGAAATGTAAATACAACCCACCATTAACGACATTATCGGTGCGGCGCGACGATGACGGCAGCATCAAAATGGAGCACGTAAGCCCTCGGAACTCACATTAACCCGGCTAGACACTCGGTGACACTATCAATTTGTCTCCATCTCACGGTCGGACCCTGTTTGCAAATTGTGTTCCCGTGAAGACAGCGAAGACAGACCACCGGCTCGGCAAGAATCCTTGTGCTTGGCTTTCACCTTCGGTGCAACGCGCCGTTTCCGGTTCAGATTACGTTTGTCCCGCGCATCGTCTGGCCCTGCTGTGACCCTTTCCCTTCATGCAAATTACTACTGTCGGATGCTTAAACAGCACGCGGAACATGCTTGGAGCTCGTTTTTTTTTACGGCTGATACTGAGCGCCGAAATGAATGGAGTCTAACTCCGTCCGGGATCCAGGACCGCACCGAATGAGCGTGAAAACGATGTAAACGACAAAATAGACAAATGACGGTGCAAATGAAGTGCCGGTGAGATGTGGTGTGGTGTTAGCGAAAAAAAGTCAACATCGCCACCTCGGGCACCTCGGAAAAAGAGAGGCTTCCGAGACGGTTCCGCTCCAGCTCGAATTTACGACCTTCGGCAGTGACGCCCCGTCGACGGCCCGAACCGTGCGCGCCGGAATACCAATGATCCGTTCGATCCGCTCGCGTGCATTGCTATGCGTCATGCAAACAAGGTGAACGCATCGTCGAACGCCAGAACGTCGTGAGGACGACTCACGTCATTAATCTTTTGGGCTCATCTACATTTTCGTCCCGTCCCGGGGAGTTTTGGCAGTTACATTTTCAGCTACAAACAAATGCGTTGGAAATGAAATGTATTGAAAGCTGTGAGCATCCTTTTGGCGCTGGAAGCCGAGAATCCAATCGAAGCCGTGCTCCCGGCAGCCTTCTTTCAAGTGTCAACCGCCATGCCACTTGAAAGAATATTGACTTCTTGGCACAAGAACGGCGCCACAACCGTCGACGTCCTTGGGTCGCTCTGGGGGGGACTCAGAAGTTTTCATTAAAAATACTTATTGCCGTGTGAAGGGGTGCGTCTTGAGCCCTCACCATTTGCTCGTAACCCGTTTCTCTTCCAGTATCGCTCGGTCACTTAATTTTCCACAGCCGCAGCGATGCGGACGGTGAGAGCGTACGGGGCATGGTGGCTTCAGGGGGCCGCTATACCGAAACACACAAAGCACCCGGCGGGATCGGCTGTAGCACTGCCGGCCTCTCTAATCAGAGGGACCGAGAGTCAGAGGGCCGAGCCAAATAAAGACAATAAATGTGGAAAAGTAATAAAACGTAATAAAGTAGGTGCTGAATTCAATATTTGTCCCTTCGAGCGATAAAAATGAGAGTCGTCCTCGTCTCTCGAGCCGACTCGAGGAGGCCCGCACCATGGCCATTTGCTTTCCACTTTCTTTCCGCCGGATATTTTATTGTTGTTTGATTATATCCTGTGCCCGTGGCCAATGGAGCCATCCATTGGCCAGGGAATTCATCTCGCGAAGGCAGAAGAAAGGAGCGACCTCTTCAGCGCGGAGCCATTTTGCAGTTTTGTGGGGCCCGCGTTCCGGGCTGGTTGTGTTCGGAGTTTTCCGCTGTGGTCGAAGGAAGTGAAAAGCTAATTTTCGCAAACCGAAAGACAGGCGCTCGTGGCTTCGAAAGGATGGCCGGCTCTCACGGCGTGGCGCATTGGAATAGGTGGAAATGTTTTTAATTAAAACTCAATGCGCCTTTGTCCTTTTGCGCGCGCCCGCAGATTGAAGTGCCAGCCAGCTCGGCCCGGCTGGACGTTTTCCCTGACCGGGGGGCCCAGCACCCGGGTGGATGAAAATTCTTTTCAAACACTTACGACGGCCGATGAAAAGCTCGCGGTGCTTGCGGTGCCTTGCACTCGTAGACCGTAGATTTGGTGTGTACGGAACTCACCTGCAATGAGACACGAGCACGAAAGGAAAGTTATTAGTTGGGGGCTCGGAAAAACAAATTATTAGAAAATAAAGCGATGAAAAGCGGTGGCGGCTTTGGGTGGGCGCCGATTTTGTTTTGTTCCCCAACTACTTCTAACCGTCGATGAACCCACGAGAGCTCCTCCGACCCGCAATCGTTTTGCTTTATTATGCTCGGCGCCCACCTTAGTAGGGGGCGGCCAAGTTTTATGCTCCGGTTTCGGCTTCCACTCCGCGCAAACACGCGCAAACTATGGCGTGTTGGGTGGGTTGGGTTGAAAAAAGTTTTCCGGTGGAAAATTAGCGAAGCATAATTAGTGGCGCTTGTCCCAGGCACCAGCGGCCGAGCGAACGGGCGCAACTTGCAAACTCCTTAAGTTTATTATGGCCCAGCACGTTTTAGTTGTTTGCTGGCTTCCCGGTTCTTTCGGCGTATTAGTTCACTCGCCAAGAGTTACAACACGCGAGTGAAATGTTACTTCGAAAGCAATCGGGTAATTCTTCGGAGGAATTTTAGCTTTTGATAGCGCGGTTCCAAGGCTGACCCTACCTAGACTCAGCCACAGGTACAGACAGACATTAATATCCTCCTGCCCGATCCCAGGTTGGGCGTGTTCCATATTGAAAAACTTTTCCTTCCATTTTTCTTGAGGAAGAGAAAAATGGTCAAACATTCGAGCAAAAAAAAACGCACACACAGACACACGCGACGGAATATAAATTTTTATTTCCCTTTGTGTCAGTTGTTGCTAGCGACCAGCAAGGGGACAAGCGTCTTGAGCACCCGCCCGGTCGAGGGAAAACTTTTGGCCAAAATCACCGTAATCACGGGGAGGTTCGAGGCCTTGACGGTGGTTAATATTTGCCTTTCGGGCGACCGAGACCCCGCAGACACACGCACACCCGAATGCTTGATGATGATCAATAAACATCCGTGTCACGTAGGTTTTCTTGTTGAGCAAGGACCTAACTTTGGCAGTTACCGCGTGCCCACGGGTCGGGCCCCGAGCTTTACTGTCCCGGCTGTCGCTGCCAAGAAAATGTCCTTTGTCGATGAAACGCACCCTCCCCACTCGACCATAGACAGCCAATTTCTTTCTTACTTTGACAGCGGCACAGAGCGTTCCCTGTCCAAGCCCATACGTCAGACGAAACAGGCAGAAGACTGTCTGAAGCGCACAGCAGGGTAGGCTGGGCCGAGTCAGATGACCCACAAGAGCGAGAGAGAGAGAGAGAGAGAGAGAGAGAAATGCAAACACACCACGATTGGGTCCGATTGACGGCTTACATGGGGAATGTGGCTCGTCCTGCGAGATTCGATCGCCTCCCGAGGACACTAAAATCTTGTGAGAAGACAAGAAAATAGTTTTCCTTACTAACGGCCGCGTGAAAATCCCTGGATGGAAAAAGTTGCCGTTGGGCGAGCAGAAAGAAATGTAAAAACGGTGCCACGGAACCCGGAACCGCCCGGGTATCAACCTGGACTCCCCGGGACGCTGTGTGTGTGTGTGTGTGCAAAAAGGCGTAAACGGCAGGACATGACTTGACTGGAAAATGTCGGTGTTCATTTGTGGCCCGGTATCGAATGGGAGGGACCCTTTGCCGATTGCTATCATCTCATCGTCGTCATCGTCGTCGTCGCCGTCGTCGTCATTGGCACATGTCGCTCAGCATTTGACCCGGCCGGGCTTTTTTCTTTCTGTCCGAGGCGGCACCATTTTACCGCCATCATTATCGGCTCCGGGAGGCGAGATTCAATTCAAGAAAGCCGACCCACTGTCGCTCGGTGCCCGTCGCATTGTTACTCGTGGAAAATCGCAATTTTCCCCGACTTTATGATGGCTGGCCCGCCGCCCGGCCGGGTTTTCCCGGGACACATTCCGGCACCGTGTGAGTGCTGCTGTGTGTGTGTGTGGGTGTGTCGAACCGAACACGGACGGCCATCCGTGTTAACACAAAAGAATCACACAAAAGGTCAGCAGAGGCCGTTTTTGCTCCTTTTTGCTCCCTGGCCCACCACGTATGCTATGTGTGGCCCACCGGAGGAGCATGTTTTAATAGATTTTCCAACTGATTGCGTTCGGATTGCGATTTCACTATCTCTCTCTGTGGCGCGCGCTGAATGTTGCGATCGGTTTGGCACCCACGGCCACGGATCGCAATCCGCCCTGCTGCCATATGGCGGATCGGATAATGCGCGGCCGAGCAGAGAGGGTTGCCGCCGGCAAGCGGGGCCCCGTGAAACAATGCTTTCATTTGATTATGTTGTGATACATAAGCTATGCGCGTCGATTGTCCGCCGAGGTCCGGCCACCGAGGCCGAAAAAATGCCCTCCGAGCGTTTTCCGGCGGCTTCCGTTGGCAAATCGTTCGCATCGACGCATTTGGGTGCCATTTTCCCCAAATGTGTGTGTGTGTGTGTTTTGGTGTGCCCAAAGGATGTTTTTTCGCAAGTTGCCTTCCCACCGGGAGGGTAATTGTGAATTGAATGAAATTGTCAACGTGGGGAAAATTAGACAGTTTTGGCAGAACAGCAAAAAGCATCGACCGTATATCGGGCAAGCTTTAACAGGAAATACAGAATACTGTTTAACGGCGGTGGCTTTAAGGTTTAAAATATTAGGCGGCCAATCGTTCAACGATCAAGCAAAGTACGATGTTTGGAGCTCTGCACATCGAACACGGCCGGGATTCGCAATCGCACGCAATCAAGGGGCAGAGCGAACTGTTGATTAGATGCCCTTGATTGGGCGATAAAAAGAAGCACGGCATGGTTTCGAGGTTTCGTCGTTACCGGCCCCACAAACAAAGAAAGCCCTCGTAATGAGCCTTTTCCATTCGTGAACAAAACGTTCGGGGAACGAAAACTGCGAATGGGTGGAAAGTTCGCAGCTCCGAAGAACGCAATCAGCTACGGACAAATATTCGTTCTGCACTTGAGCCGAGCAAGCAAACGAACGCTGTTTGCGCCAAAGACAGAGGAACCTTTCTATGGTGCCGAAAGCTCAAGCCCCCCCGTCTCCGATCGTAGGTTAATCAGGAACTAATCCAACATAAAATGCATTAAACTTTCTCTGTCTGTCTGCAGCAGCATGAGTGAGTCACTAAGTGTGCCATTGACCCTTCTGCGATATGCGGAAAAGTGAAACGGTGCTAATGCGCTTAAGTGCAAGACGCACACATTAGGCATGGGGAAAACGGGGAAAGAAATGTTTCGGCAAAAAACGAAACGCTCCTGTCGCTATTATCATACGGATCGCCGGTCTCCCTTAGTCGAAGGTAGGCAAAAGGAGCTTAACAAGTTGGGAACAAGAACTTGTACATTCATTAAGTTTGAAGATTTGTTTCTAAAATAAGCGTGTCGCGGAGCTGATGGTGCTGCCCGGGAACACCGGTACCGGTGCCATCCTCTTTTCCTGGCGGGCACCGGCTCTCAGCCAACTCTTAACGTTACCCGTGCATGGCCGTTGCGCTAACTTTCGATAGTGTGCTAGTTGTTGCAGGGTTGCAGGGCGGAAAAACTTTGCCGTTAACATGCATGCGGCTGAGAGGGAAGCAAAAGCAAGCGGAAAAGCTTTCAGAGTGTTTTCCTTTCTTTTTGTACGGTATTGATGCGCCCAGAGGAGTACGCCCAGTTTATGGTTATGACTCCGCACGCGTACCAGCGCCGGTTCGCGGGACTTTTTCTTCGCCACGATCGCTAAGTTGCCAGTTTTAAGTTTTCGATGGTGAAAGTGAAGCGTTGGAAGTTATGGTTTTGCTACACAATGTTTTGTGGTGGAAACTTAAGGTGTCCTATTACCAGCATTCAGCAGCCCAATTGAAGGAACCACTGAAGACAAAGAATAGTTGCGCAAAGGAACTCAAAGCCCTGTGGATTACTATCATTCTATTAAAGGATTCAGCGCAGACATTGTTGAGCACTGACAAGCAAATAAACGGACTTTCATCTTCTTCTAATCCTTCCAAAACGGGACGACTGAATTCCTTCGTTGGCCTGTCCGTCTGGCTTCGGAGCAGCTTAAAGCTACCAGAATGTGCTAAGCCCGACTCGAATTTAACGGCCACAAACCCCACGAAAAACAGTAACGATCCCCACCAACGGTACGAAAAGGACGAATAGAGAGCATAAAAACCATAATGGCACCCTGCCAGATCCGACGGGTGCAGCTGCCATCCCCGCGTCGTCGCACAATCCATCCCCCCGTCCGGAAGTGAAATCAGTCATAAAACCGAAGCCGAAAAAGAAAAACTCTACCAGAAAACTAGCAACTTTGGTGGACTTTCGCCGGAGAAAGGATTCCTATTACGCGCAAAGGTGTATGGTGTGTGTGTGTGTGAGTGTCCACGCACGCCGGGCGCCGCCGGCTGGCTGTAAACGCGGGCCGCCCTTTGCCGAGATGGCAATCATGTCAAAGATTTTATTAGTCTTTGTGTGCGGACCTTGGCGGGCGGACGACATTCTTCGTGCGCCATTTTTTCCCCCTTTTATCGTCGTGCGCCGTCGAGTCGCGCCGTTAAGGAAGTAACTTTCCCCGTGTCCCGAGAGCCGTCCGCAAGGTCAGCCCCGGCTGGCTCAACCCGGGACGGAAAACCGTCAAAACAAACACCGGGCCGGGCCCCGCCGGGGGTGGACAAATTGTGAGCTCCGCACACTCGCCTTCTAGGACCTCATCCTCATTCGGGGCGCCGCTGGGTGCAGAAAATGACCCTTTTTCGTCCCCCGGGTGTGTACCGTAATCAAGGGTCCCGGGTAGAAGGAAAACTAGAAAGCGCGATAGAAAACACTATACATTCCGGTTTCTGGCGACGCGCCCAAGGACCGAGAGTCGTCGTCGCCGTACATTCGCCATATCGCGCGACGCCCGGAACCGGAAATCAATTTATTATTTTATCTCCCTGTTCAGTTGGAAATAATGAGCTGCCTGCCGCCCATTGGCCAGACTGACTGCGAGCTGCTGGGTGGGACTTCCTGCGGGTCTAGCGAATCGATCGTTATGGACGATATTGACGGCTGCTGCCACCACCGCCACCGTCGCCGTTGCTGCGGCTGATGATGATGATAGGGACAACTGTTTCGCCATCCGTCCGAATCCGCCGGCCAGACTCGTAAAATATCGATCGGAACCGGAGCATAGCTCTTGTAATTTAATCGAATCCCGCTGCTCACCTCACTGGCAATCGAGTCGGATGATTTGCTATCGGAAATCAGCATGCAGCAGCACGACTCCATGGTCCCTAACAAGGTTATGCACTTTCGGTCGCAGTGCAATGAAAATAAATCTCCAAGGGCCATTACTTGGCCAGCGAGAGTTCAAAAGTCAACGATCTATTGGGAGGGATGGTAGGTTGTAAGTAAACGAAGTTAGAGTTGATTCGCTGAATTTTGTGGCAAAAAAAAAACAAAACTCGGTGCCTCTATAATGAACTGCTCATTTCAATGAAGAGCTTCTTCGGCAGAAGGTGAAAAGGTTGCCCAAACATTCCCAACCAAACCAACGCCATGGTTGCTCGTCGGGCGCCCGGCTATCGGGAGGCGCCCGGTAGGGCCATAAATTGACTCCAAAATATGAAGGAATTTATTAAATTTATTTCAAATCGGTCGCTACCGTTCCGGAGTGTTGCAGTTGCAGGGGAGGGAAATTATGCTCCGCATGCTTACGGTCTGCTGTAGCCCGGACCGACCAACAAATGCCAAAAATTTTCCATAACACAGCCACAGGGCCAGAGGTGTGTTCACACTGCAACGGTCGCGCTTCCAGCGCTATGAACGGGGAGCACCAACGTTCCAGCGGACCCTGCACTGTAATGCTCCCACCCAAGTCCTCTTGAGTGGTGGCCTAGCACCGTGAGTAACGTTCCCCAGGCACAGTCCCATGCATAATAAGCGTATATGATGCGGCAAAATTAGATGTTCGCGAAATGTGTATCAGCGCACATATGGAATTCGCTTTCGGTCCCGCCTGTGCCCGATCCGAGGTTGCAACGGACGTGCGCGGTGCGGGTGATTTATCATTATGACGAGAGAGAGTTAGACCCTTGGGAGATCTGTTCACAGTGAAACAAAATTCTTTTCCAATTTTGTTAAAATGTTGCAGCGAATCGCAGACCCCGCCAGGTGAGCAGAGCTATGTGGGTCGTAAGAATTTATTTTTACTTTTACCAAGAATGTGAAAGTAGGAGGATTAGTTGCCGACTTCGCTTTGTGGATTTTGTAGACCAGCCGACCAGCGGAAAAGGTTATGTAGTGGGCAGCAGGCGAGAGAACACTTGAACATGCAATACTTCAACATGCAATAAACACTTGAAAATGATGTTAAGTTCGACATTTATTTCTTAAAAAAGTCGCAATGGGATGCATGATGAAAATAAGGTCCTTTAAAGCGGAAAGCTAGATAGCGATACCGAGGGAATGGCATTAATAAGTTACTTGTGAACTGATTCTCACAACTTTCATCGATAAACATCATTAAGTTAATGGAACAGCATTCAAACAGAGAGAAATCGGGGATCTTCTATGCATTTTGTCAAGTGGCATCCTACAAAAGCACACGATTGCGCGCGCTGACCGAAGGCAAACAATTTATGTTCTCTTCAATAAAAAAGGCTACGCTACCTGTGGTTAGCTCGAAACGACCCGGCACCGGCGAATCGCTTATGAACGGAGCCCATTGAGTCTGTTTGCTGATTCGAAGAAGCCTCAATGAGCCGTTGCGCGCTGAGTCGGAACCTTTGATGGGCAAGGTGGTTGCCGCCAATCGATCAAGAACTGACGAAGCGAGCTAAAAGGTCCACCGCCACCGTGAGGTGAGAAACTGCCCCGAGGAATCAACCCCGTTTAGTCGTTACCGTTGCCAGAGCTCACTTTGATGGAGGTTGTTTGCTTTTCCCCAGCAGTGATATTCGAGCATAATTACTCCTCAAGTAGGCAACGGCCGGTGTGCTGCCGTTTTCAAATCGATCGAGACTGACAGATCAATCGCCTGCACGGTTGGCTGTGTGCGTGTGGGTAACGCTTTCACATGGCAAACGATGGCCCCCGCATTGGTGGACACTTCACGTACTCCTTTTTTCATGCATCTATGGGAGAAGCTGAATTGATTTACTTTCCCCGAACGCTTCGGGTCGGGAACCGTTTTATCGATCCGGAACAGGTGGGCGATTTGTAACACTGTCAAGAGCTCTAAAATCACCTTTGAACCGAATTACGAAGAACGGTCGGACGGTGCAAAGTGAAGCCAAAACTGCATGACTTCACAAGCGATGCTTCGGAGGGAGTGAGAATCGGAAAGAAGGAGCGAAAAAGGTCATCGGAGTCCGAGAGCTCACCGATATCCGAAGGCTGCCATCGAAAAACTATGAGAAACGATCGAACGAATGCTGGCTCTGGTCGAAACCGACTGAACATAAATCAAAGGTCCCCTCCACCGTGGACAGGATAACGTTGTCAATGGCTATGAAATTAAATTACAAATTATTACCGCACTTGCTGTCACATTTTTGGTCACCATAAAAACGCCATGTAACACGTTCAAAAGGGACTTCAAAATATCGTTAAACGGCCATTGACTTTATGGGGCTGGGAGCTGGGATAAAACACGTGACGGTGACTGGAATTGGTTCGAAAGCACCGAGAGAGTGGAAATTTGAACGAACTCACCTACAGAACTTACAGGAGAAAAAGTGGAAGCGGAAAATTAAAATCAGGTTCACGTTCGCCCGTCGTTGAAAGTAAAAATCAATCACTTCGGACGCATTGAGTTGTACTCCGAAACACCAAAGGCGCTTAGGTGCGCATTAGGCGGCACACGAAATATGACCACAATTAAATTTGCAAAAGTGCTTTCGCGTGTTGCGCGCCATCAGACGGGGCGGACTGGAACTGGAAAACACATTTTTCCGACCCACCGTAAAGAGGGGGCCCGGACCGAGTAAGAGGAAGAAGAAAAATCCCCAATCATCGTTCACCGGTGGCGAGGGTTTATTTTGCCGCCGCAAGATTGAATGAAAATTTCAAAAGATGAATTTAATAATTCACAATGATTTGCCACGGCCACCCCCGGGGGGCAGGGATGGCTTCTCTACGGAGGGAGCCACCGACGAAGCAGGGTAGCCCATCTTAACGCACTTTGTACAGTCTCGTCAAATAGCCTTCGGGGATGCCGGGGCCGAACGGTGTGGCGATGGCGAGCCGCTGTTTATTGTCGCGCGCGCGCCCCCGCATTTCGGAAAATCCGCACAAAAAACCGACGGAAAATGAGCGGAAAACAGCCACGAAAACCAACAGAACGGGCCCGGCCGCGGCCGCACGCTGTGAGCGATGAATTATTAATCGAAAAACGGGCGTTCGAAAAGGTGCGATGGAACCGAACAAAGGCGCCGCCAACAACGGCGCTGAGGAAGTCGCCCACCCACCAGTAAAAGGACATCCATCGGACCGGGAAAGTCGGACACGGAGTCGGAGTTCCCTGTTCCGGAGTGTCAATTTAAGTTGTAATGAGCTTTGTTCGAAAGTTTTTTATTGTCACACGCCATCGGATCACGACGGGTGCGCGCGGCAGGCCACTTCTTCCTTCGGGGAAGGATTTTGGACGGCTGCCGATTTCCACACCGGACAGCCGAGGTGAATCTGGGTGGACCGGCCCAAGGAGCCCTGTGTAAGGCCAACCGGGGATTAGATTTGGCTGAAAATTACGACTTGTTTTAGGCGATAAATAGGAAGCGTAAACGATTTGATAGGATTAATTACGGTCCCTGGATCGGGGCGCGCGAAGCGGATCCTGGGGCATCCTGAGGCACTCCTGTTCGCCCTCTTTGGGTGAGGAGTTTCGTCTAACAGAGCGAGGATAAGTTTCAGTTTATTTGGCGGACAGAGCAGCAGAGAGCGGTCAGGGTCGTGATAATAAATTGTCTGCATCGCATTAAAGTGACCATCGACGAGGACCGGGGATTGTCTTAGATTGTTTTAAAATATTCCCCAAACCAAAGGAGCATTACGTCGACCAAGAAAACGTCGACGTCGGAAATGTCAAGAAAATGTTTAAATGCGATAAAATTCAAAACCTTTTCGAGTAGATTTCAACAATTCTCAACAATCTTCCAGCAATCTGAAATATTGGGTACTCCATGGACTGAAACTCGGATAGTTCATTTTTCATAATTTATAAAAGCGTTTACGTAAAGACATCGACTGGATTGTAGCTTAGCTCGTCATGAATAGAGAGAGTAGAGACCGGGATCCATCAAATCATAGCTGGGCTACACACGATAGGGAATCGATGCCTTGTGACTGTCGCAATCACCTACCCTGTACATAAAAAGGGAGACGGACTAGTGTCAAACAGAAGCCTCGCAGCCGGGAAGAAGGAACGACATCGCTCATTACGACGAAAGACACTTACCCAACAACCAAGCACTAAGCACTCCCAAATGGATGTTTATTTTCCTAAACCACACACCATACTCAGCCGAAGAGCAGTGTCAGGCCGCTCTCTGCTTTGCATAATTGCGTGTCTGTGGGCCCGTGACATAACGGCGGCTCCCCTCGCCGAGTGCGGTGCATTTGTTTGTCTAGCCAAGAAAAGAAAAACCCCAGTTCCGACAAGGATTCGTTCCTCCGGGGCGTCTGCCAGGAAACGGGTCCCCTAACTTTGCACACTAATCTGATAAAACACCAACAGGCCGGATGTGAGTGCGTCTAATGCGCCGCAGAGTGACTACCAACCGTACGAACCGGAGTGGCCCTGCCCCGAAGCCACCCTAGCCACCGTTGGAGAACATTGGGAACGGAACAGCTTTGCCAAGTGATTACCTTCAGCCGCCGCCGGGTGATGTCTCCTTTTTGATTGAGAGCCGACAGGATTTACAGCATCCCACGGGCGAGGAGAGCTTGCCAAACGATTATCGTCGTCGTCGTCGTCGGCATCGTTTTAAAAGAGCCTCGCTCTCGCTTCTCGCACACCTTCTTCCTTCTTCCTACTTCACGGTCCACTTGACGGAACCTGACGGTTCTCGGCTATTAGCAAAAACTTACGGCCGTTGTTCTTGTGGCGGTGCCGGTGCCGGTGGTGTGCAAAAATGACAGCGAAAAACATCCTTCAAACAGCAAACTTTGACGAAACTTCCTTCGCCGCCAGGGGCTAGGGAATTCCGCAAGGTAAAACGCCCTGCACAGGGGGTTGTGGGCCACGGAAAGCTCCTGAAATCCCGGTTCTCCCGCCCCATCAGCCGGCCGGCCGGCCGGCGGTTTGCCATGGGATGAATTTATAACCGACTCCCGGCAGTCCCAGTCATAATTATCCTTGGAAGCTATAAATTTCGCCCGTAATTATTTCGGAGAGATATTTATGTGCACTACCCGCCGTCCGGGGTCCGGCTGGATGGTTGGCCATTTCGCGACTTTCGGGGACAGCACGAGGTGCAGTTTTCGGAAGAGCAAACCCACCAACTTTTCCGGCCACCACCGGGCTCCGGTGAGCAGAAAATTAACGAAAGATTAGTGTAATTTCTTGAGGACTGCGAGATCTTTTTATATCATCAAGTCGACGACGGCGTGGCGTGCGGAACAATGTGCTGGCACCGTTCGGTCCGGTTTCGGTGCTCGCGCCGGTCCGTTTGCTAGTTTCGCAAGGGAAAACAAACCGCGGACTTCCGGTGCCGACTGACGAACGGAGTGCTATCTCCGCCCGGAATGGTCACGGAAACTTCTAAATGAGTTAAGTCATTTGGTTTATTAGCGCCAAGCACCGCTGGGGCTTGCTGGGGCCGGTTGGTCCGCGTGTAACAACGGTTCCCTGTGCCAGCTGTGCGCGAGTTAGTTTGTGGAGCTTGAGTTTGCAGTTTTCATCGGCAAACCGACCGACCGACCTGACCGTCCCTCGTCATCCTTCTTCGCTTCTTAGTGCTTGTAACGAACATCTTAATTAGTGCTACAAGCGCGATGCTCGCCGCGTCGAAACGCGATGGCGATCGGCGTTCCTTTGGCGAGTGATAAATTAGAATCCGTAAGTTGAACCTCGGGAAAACTTTCCCGAATCACAGTCAAACCCAAAGCAAAAAAAAGGTTGTGAAAAATCGCTCTTTACACGGCGAAGGCATGGGACCCCATTTACCGCCAATCAGGATACCAGGCTCCAGGCTTTCTTTCGATAAATCAAGCAACAAAAACAAATCACCGATCGGCAGCACGCTGCCGGGATAAACATTTACCGCACACATAAATCGCCAAACGATTTTATTAAAAGGCCTCACCGAAAGGCCGCACGCTCTTCAAAGACGCGCTTTTCCGTCCCGGGGCCCGGGAAGCGCCCACCACGTCCCCCGAAAGGGCACCCGGCAGCCGACAAAACAATCCCGGAAAATCGCTCGGAAAAATTGAACAAACAAATGTATCGTGACGGCGGTGGCGGCGGCGGGCGAGGCGATATCGAACAAACGCTCGAGACCGCAAATGCCCACACACACACACACGTCCTTCCTTCGACGTCCTTCACCCTGCCTTGTCTGTCCACACGATAATGTCACCCGGGCGCGGCAAAGGGGGTTACGGAAAAGTCACGCTACAGGAGTCGAAACCGGCTGAAGAAGGAGCGCAACGTCTGCCCTCCTGAAATGGAGAACCTTGCTGGGTCGTCGGATGAAAGCCGCCGAACCTCATCCCGGGTCTGCAGACGCCAGTCAGCCACCCGCCACCCGTCGGCCGTGTGATAAACGAACCAAATCAACATCATGTCGCTCAGCTTCAACATCGCCGCCGGATCCGCCGACATCGTTTGGGTCGGGTTGAAAAATACTCAAACTCCTTCCGGGGGTCGGACAAAAAAGAAGGAGTCGCTTCGTTCCCCATTCGTGTGTGTGTGTGTGTGTGTTCATTTCGAAGATATCTTCGACGCAAAAAGGAGCAGGAATAACACAAACAACAGTCTCAGCGGTGGGTCTCCGCGGAGAAGGGCCAACGCGGACTTCGGAAGGCAGAAGCGAATCCCCCCAAGAGTGGGTTGAGGCGCCGAATCCTTTGCCCAATTGTCACAAGTGTCGGTAAGCGGTGCCACGAAGGAAGCGTAGTGCGTGTGCGTAGCTGCACAGGATGAGGTTCGAACTGGTTCACCTGGGGACCTTGGCAGGATGTGCGGTCTCCTCCGTCAATCCGATACTCACACAGTCACGGCTTGGGTGTCACTGGCCCGATACCGTTCAAGGATCGGTGCCAAGGTTTCCAAAATGTCTCTTCGACGGGGCCAATAAAGTCCAACAACTTTGCCCATAACCCAGCATGGTCTTTCCGGTCGTCTCAGCCGGTCGGGAGTTTTGCAACGGACCGAACCGACGCCGGTAGGACGCCAAATGGCCGACGGTCGGCGATTAGCCGCACGGTCCCCGCACATAATGATGGCGGCATACGGGGACGATAAACATATTAAATGCATAAGGAAAAGTTACAACAACAGAACCCCAACCACCGTATGGAGGCGCATCTTCTGGGGGCCGTCAGCCAAAGCATCTTCTTGTGGTGGCCACTTGCGGATACCCAATCCGCAATCGAACGAAGAACCGAAGAAATCTCAATCAAATCCGCCCAAATTGAATTAGATCCATCCGGTGAAAGGGAAAACAACGCCGGTCTTAAGATTGTGGCAGACAATCGGGGACAATCGGAGCGAGGATGAGATTGCTTTGGCTTGTAAATCAATCGCTCCCAGCACCGGGGCCGTGATCCAGGAGGCAAGAAGCGCAAGAAGCGGTGAGTCGAAAATAGACCGAAGCTTTGTCGAAGCGATTGCCGGGGAGCCAATTCGGGCGATTTGTCGACAAAATATTTGCTCAATTCCACAACAATTCCTTTCCGACCAAAATATCATCAATCAAAGGATCCTGCGGTGGGCGTGAGGCGGACCGTGTACCCCCGGCTTCTGCCCGCCGGTCCCGGAGACCCGGAGATTTTAATGTGATTTTTTAGCATGCAATCACGTCGCCGTTCGGTTCAAGTTTTCTCGTTAAACGCTTTGGCCAAACCGAACCGATTTCCACACAGTGTGTGTGTGTGTGTCCGGCGGTAGTGGCAGAAATAAAGGGGCCTCGCTCCAGACGGGACGGGCCACCGGCAAGAATTTTTCATTTATTTCCACCACACAATTTCCCTCATTTACCACAAAAGGTGCACCGCCGACGGCCTCTGAAGTGGATGTGGATCTGGCATTGGTGGGCAAGCGTGAACATTTTCGCACGACCCGGCTCGCCAAATCGTGTGATCGAGGGACTCCACAGTTTTCCACGGACACCGGGAAAACGGAACGGAACGGTCCTACAACAGCAGAAGAAAAAAAAAACGAGCTTCCAATTTTCACAGTCAATTACCAGGATTCAACACAAAGCCCCGGGACCGGGATAGGGGGGTCCGGGTGTCGGGAGGGACCGGAGAGTTGGCCATAGCTCGTAACTTCTCAACTTCGATTGAAGAAAAGAATGGCTGCTGCTCGAAGGAGCGGCACTAGCAAAAACCACCCGGCTCAAAGGAATCGGAATCGTGTTCGGAGGCTAAAAGAAACCGTGGCCGGGCGAGAACATTCTCTAACTTATTTCAATCTCACACGTTTTTCGTGTGCTCGTTTCGTGATTTTTCACTTGAAATACCGACCAGGGTGACGACGACAAAGCCGATTTTTTTTTTCGCTTCAGGATCATCGTCGATTCGCTAAAATGGCGCTTCCTCTACACGGTGGCCCCGAGTGCTCGCCGTGGAAAAGTGAAGTGGTTTTCCGTTGCCCCAAGTATCTGTCGCGCCGACAACCGGGAGTTTCTTCGCTTGTTGCTCCTCGGGACGGCACCCTTGGGCTCTAAAACTAGTGAACGATTATCGATGTACACGATTCGCAACTACTGGAACCCATCGGGCGGTGGGAGAGTCTATTGGTGAACCGTTGGGACTCTAAACTTGTTTCTTTACTGCTACCGAGCCGAAGCGGCCCGGGAAGGTTCTGGCTTTTCTTTGGCGTGTGGGCAACAAATAATCAATTTCGCATCGTTTCAGCTTGCAAGGAATGCGCTTCTTACTGTTCATATGATTGCCCACGTACCGGCTTACGACGAGTAGTCCCGCAGAGCATTGAAAGTAAAGATGGTGTGGTGCTTACCTGTAACGATACAAACAGAAATGGTTGGCTTAGGAAAACAGTGTATAAATGGATTAAATTGAAACATTACACTTAACACGCTTTTCGGAAAGTCAAGAATTTATTAAAAAAATGAAAACCCCAAAACATAAGTCGGAAGGACACATCGTGCGACCTTGGAGGGAAATCGCCAGAATCTGTCGGAAAAATGTTATCGAATCGCTGACGACGGAACACTTCATTTTGTTCGCCATCACGCTGTGACATTATGCCGTGGCAGTTCTGGTAACCGGTCGCCACACAATGCAGACCAAACCGAGCGGCTAATCATGCTCTTCATTAACTTCATACTCAAACGGACGGGCATAATTAAATGCACCGCAGATCCGAGGCTTAAGCGTCTCGAGGATTTAAAGCGAGCCTTTCACGATGTGGCCACCTCTTTTGCGTTGAGCATGGCGTACTTCTCCATCATTGATCATTTATTCGGAACAAAAGAGTAACTGGGAACTCCGCACTAGCTACGGTGAAGCCCCATTTCTTCACCAGTTTCTACTTTTTTTTGCTGGAAGCGGCAGCAACGCGGATCCACGTTTTCTGCCGCTTCTCATCAGCTACGGTACAGCGCGTGCTGTTCCGTATCGTACTGCATTTATCCTGAACCGGTTAAAGGAAAAGATATGCGCGAAAGCCGAGCACTCTTCGTAATTAAGCTTACCGGGCCGTCGGTACGGTGTCACTTGGACGTAAGAATGTTTGCCACAGAAAAAAGACGAAACACGGACCAGCACCAGCTTATTATTAGCACGGCTCGGGACCGCACTCAGCGTCAACGCTGGCAAAAACACAATTAATTATTTCATAATAACGTTGATCCATCCATTGTGGACACCGCCGCGAAGATGGATGACGGGCACGCCAAAGGACACCGCCCGGTCACTTCAAACACCAAACACGAAAATCCTTTAGCGTCCAGTCGCCGCCGTCGTCGCCGGGAAGTGCAACGGGCCGCGAGTGAAACTCATTTATCTTGGGATTTTTATTAAATTTTGCACCTCGGAGACAGTGACTTCCTCTCGGGGTGGACTGGGGAGTTGGTGTTAGTTTCAAAGTAGCGTGTGATAAAAAAAAGAGAAACGGATTTCAGACCAGGAATCCGCCGGCAAACCGCGCTGCACGGCCTCCCCCGGGCCGGGGCCTCCGGCCGGACCGAGACAGGAAGTGCCGCAGTAATTAAAGGAAAACGAAATGTATCTGCAGCGGCACTTTCTTTGCTCCGTCCATTAACTGATTTGGAGCAGGAGGATTCGCTGCCCAGCAGTTGGAAGCGGCCTAGCGGCGTAAACCTTTGCTGACCCCACTGACCCGCCGTCGTGCGCGAGGTGAAATAAATTCATTTATTTTATTAAATTACAAACGAATTTCGATGCAATATATTACGCGCTCCGTTGGCCACGTGTGCACTTCCGGAGGGAGCTCCCTATCGGACGATTCCTTGACCGGACAGGAATCCACCGTGGCGCACACGAGCCTTCTAATGGAGATGAAACCAATCCTGTAACGTCCGGTCGCGTTGGCTGATGTGTGGGGCCGAGCTAGAGCGCTTCTAAATGGATTAAACCCGGGATGTGCGATTCCAATAACTCACAATTAGCAGTGAGTGCATTCACCGCATCGAAACCGATAATTAGCGGACCACCGCAGGGTAGGGTCCCGCGATCGCAACCCCCGTTCTGGAAGTAAGCAATTTTACCTCGCAAAGAAGAAGAAAAGCGTCGCTTACCTGCCTCTAATGAGTATGAAATTATACGCAGCGAGAAAGGACACGAACCGGGCGACCATAGGCCACCAGCCAGTTGTGGTTTATTTCCACTCTCCCGGTTTTGTTGGCCTCTAAGCCAGGCTGACAGAAACAACAGTGCCCGCCCGAGGACTGGGCAGTCGGTGGCGGTGACGCGAACCGGAAGGTCATTTATCATCGTCACTGGCTGGGCCATAATGTTGGTTTCGGGCCGCCGCCAACGCCGCCGGTGGTCGCAACTTATCGCAAAACGATTTTGTCACCGAAAAGCGAAAGAAACGCAAAATGCCCTCGACACGTCCTGCACGGGGGAAAAAATGGGCCCGTTTTCCTTATCCTTTTCGAAAGGCAACGAAGGAAAAAAAATCATCAAAAATGCAAGCCACTCAAGCGGAAGTTGGCCCCCACGACGGTTGAGGCCGGAAACTAAACGAATTTAAAATGAGCCTCAACCTCGACCGGGGGATGACGGAAACCCAGGGCATCCAGGATGGGGATGGTTTCTAAATGGCGAATGTCTTTCGACCGCAGGGACCGCACCGCCTTCCACACTTTCTGTCGGCCCGCCAACGAGTCGGCGGTGCATCAGCCACCGACTTTTTCCGCTCCTTTTTTGCGTCATCATCAGCATCGTCAGAGCGTGGAGCGGACGATCGATCGACTTCCTGTTTCCGTTCTTGCTCGCGTGCGCGCGCCCGCGCACCGCGGGTTCGTGTCTTGGGTTGGCCACAGAAGAGGCCCCTGGAAAGGAAACTGCAAGAAATGCGCATTTTTCTGCATTACCAAAAAAGTACACGTACACCGCAGTGGCAAAGGAGCGAACTCGAAGGATTGGGGCGCAAAATTGGAAAATATATAATTCCTTGCCCACCGTTGCCGGGGGGCCTGGGATTAGGGAAGGGATTCCAATTTCCTTTCCCTAGGCAGGTCGTCCCGGCCCGGCCCGGCTGGTCGATTATTTCCACCCGCCCACGGCCAGCCCAGCGGGACGGCAACTGGACCAGGACCGGATCGGAACGTGCAGATCGTCATCATCACGGTGAGGATGCATTAAGTACTTTATTAGTATTCAAACGGTATTTCTGGCGAGTATCTGGCTCCTCGCTCCGTTCGGCCAGCCGGCCGGTCCCAGCACAGGAGACAAACGAGCAAAAAATGGTCCAAAGTTGCGACGGAAACAACCAATAGAGTGAATGCGTTTTCGACCGCGATGATTGTTCCGTGATGAATTCCGTACGACGAGAACAAGTGAATTCTCGGTTTGATATCCTTCGGAAAGAGTGTCCTTCGCTTTTTCGCCCATAAATGTGGCCCGTAAACTTGGACCCAGGACTCCGAATTTCATTTATCACCTCGTTTAGCATGTTGGCCGTTTGAAGTGACGCACCAAATTAAAAATGTATTTCAAACAAAGTGTCCTCCCGGCGGTGGCGGCGGACGTCTTCTGCCGCTCGAAACGGAATGGAACGTGACCGGATGATTAATGAAGCAGTGAGCGGTGGAACCGAGCTCTAACGAGCTGTAAGTGGTGCTTTTTGTATTCTCATTAAGAACGAACAAAGTCCCGCCTCGACGGGTCCGGTGACGGTTTACGTAAAGGCAGCTTGAAAGTGGCTGGCCAGCTCCTGCTTTTCCCCACAACACGTCGCTCTCTTGCCATTCTTGAGTTGACTTTTGCAAAAAAAGTTGAAAGCGAACATACTGAGGAGGACCTAAAGAGGTACCTGGAGCAATGGCGAAGCTCGCGGAGATGCATCGTAAGATTTTGGGAGTTTCCAAAAAAAGGTGGCCACAAAATGGAACATAATGGCGCACACACACACACACGCCCGTCGCCGCAACAGTGCGGTTGTAAAACGTTTCGAAACAAGTTGGCTACAAGCAAGCACAAGAATGGCCCAGCCACAACAGCCAACAAGTACGTCGTCGGCCACCACCAGAAGAACCACTTACCACGTGCTCGGGCCGTCAAAATTGGTCGAATGAGGGAAGAAGTTGGTCCAAAAGTTGCCCGAAACGTGTGGTCGTGGACAGCGCACCACAAAAACCGGCTGTCAACAGGAGAGTCAATCGAACGACGGCAAAAACAAACACCGAACCTCCCGATGTCCTTTGCGGGGCTAGCGGTTCCGTGAGCCACGTCTTAGCCATCGGCGGGTCGGTAAGAGGTCGAGTTGGCAAAGTTTCGCGTTGGCAATTCTCGCGAACCCTTGTGGTTGTTGTGCAAAATAATTTTTATTAAATTTGTCAACGACGGCCCGGTTCTTGACCGAGGACTGACCACAGCCCCGAGGGCCGCCCGAAAAACGTCACCAGATCACATCGGGCGGGCTAAAGTTTGGGCGAAGTAACATCAAGCAGGAGCCCCTTCCTGGTGAGGGCCAGCATCTTTTGGGCCGCTTCGTTCCGTTCGTTTTTTGCACCACAACGAGCTCTTTCGTCTAGTTATTAAACTTTCGTCGTCAAATAAACCAAGGCGCACATTTGGTGATAATGTTTTCCTTCGACTTTACCGCTCGAGGGCGGCTTCGATTCCGTTCGTTCCCCCCTTTCCCACCGCTGTGTCCGTGTAGGTGTTTGCCTGGCCGATATTGAGCCCGGCCCGACCCCACCGCCACACGGAAAAATGGGCTACGTTTTGATAATTAGAAAAGTTTTTACCAATCTCGCGTTTCCACGACACAGGCCGGCGTCGGTCACAAGTGTCGTCGTTGTCGGTGGCTGCTGCTGCTGTGGCTACGCCGCTACGCCAAGCCAAGCCAATGATTACGATGATCGTGTTGATGATGATGCTATTTCGCAGGAGTTTTTCCCCGTCTTTCTGGGGCCCTGGCCACGTGGGCGACGGCTTCTTTGGTTAGTTGGATGGTTAATTCAATTTGCCAGCATGCCGCCCACTCATCGCACGTACGCGTGTGTGTGTATGGTTTGTCCGGGAAATTCACATCCGGAAGGAGTTGATTACGTGGTGCGCGGCGTGGCCATGTTTGGGACAGCGTGAACTCGATCAAGCCAATCACTAGCAACCGGGCGAACGAGAAGGACCCACTAGTGGCGGGTACAAAGAAAAAAATCCGGTTGAAGAAAACCCGGGCCCTCCTGCTGTTTAACAAGACACGCTGGCCACAGCCACAGCGGGAAGTAGTGTGCGCAGTCTTAGCTGTTTCCGCCGCCGTGGTTCCCGTTCCCAAACGGGCAAGGATTCTTACAAATTTTTCCAACGCTGCAACGCCGGCAAGATTCGCCGCTTTTTCGTTGCTTTCGTTGCTTTGCACAACGACCGACAACTACCAAGCCGGATGCATGCACATGTGTATGAATTATTGAATTAGTTGTAATGGTCTAACGAACCATGTTAGTGGCCTCGGCCTGGCCGCGTTTGTGTGTTTTGTGTCCGTACGTGTACCGCCGGAAACGGAAATCTTGCGCTGGGCAAGCATAAAAATGGTTTGCTGGCTGAAGGACACAGAGCCTCTTCAGAAAACGGGGTGCACCGCTTGAGTTCGTTACTCGCTCTCTTCGGACGATTGGAGTTAACTTAAACAGACTTAAAGAGGATGGCAAAATGTGAAACTTGAGAACATTGGACGGCCCATCAGAGAGAGCAAAATAAAGGGAGACAAATCGTAGAAAACGATATTATAATCTATAGAATGGGGGATAATTTCTTCGTAACAATCGTAAGTACTTGACCCCGTTGTAATTATAAAATGCAACACACACTTTCGCAGCCAACGTCGTCAAAACTGGACATCCTAACAAGGTCCAGCGGCAGCGGGTTGATAGCCGTGTGCTTCGGCCGGGAGAGATGCAATTATTTTCGCCCGCACCGTAATTTGCACGTAATTCGACCGTTGTGGACGTGCCGCCAACGCTTAATGAGAGAAGAATTGTCCAGCCGCGCACGATGGCGCCGTTAAAAAACCGGGAGCAAAATGGCTAATTTATGCGCCATGCCCCGCCGAGCCAACCAGAGAGAGAGAGAGTCAACGCGCCGCTGTTTTCTTCCGTCAAGCGATGGCGATCCGTTCCTTTTGGACGCCGTTTTTTTTATTTGTACCTCGGAGGTTAAATAATCATACCGAACGTGGTCGTCGAAGTTGTGCCCTTTCGTAAACCCTAGCAGGAACACCCGGGGCCCGCGTAGCCAATAAAAATTGGCCACACCGCATTGTCTCGTCGTCGTGCGGCCCGTTTTTTGTGTGTATCGTGAAAATTCTGGCTTCCGATCCTTTTTCTTCTTTCTGTCCGGCGAAAGGAAAGTAATAAATGAGTACCGAGAGTTTTCAGAGCGCTTTTTGCCCAGCCAGCGGCCGAGTTCAGTTCATTTTCATGTCCTGCGCGCTGAGAAGTCATAAAAATTGTCGCACTCTTCTGCCAGCGCCAGCCAGTCCGCGCGCACAGTGACGCAACGTTTAAACGTCCGCGGACGGAACACGGTGGAACGGAAAAAGTTAACAATTACGGTCGGAAAATGGTCATTTTCCATCGGGTCAGCATCGGTGGCGCGCCGGAACAACCTTGACCGCGACCGCGGGCGCTTAATTCTCTCAATTTCTCGTCCCTTTAAAAAAAAAAAAGAAACACCAAAGAACTGGAGACCATCACCACGAGAATGTCACCATCTGCATTCGGCGCACGATTTTGCTTAATGACTGTGGGCGAAAAATATTGTTTCCCAACTGAAACGACGGCGGACCGGCGGATGGTGATGAGCCGCAAGCCTGCCACTGCTGCTGGACCGGCGCGTCCCGCGTTTTATGAGTTGGCTCGCGGCACGCGGCGCACCAGGCGAGAAACATTAGTGGCCGGCTCTTATCAGATCAGGTTTCCGATGGCGATGGTGGTAAAACCGCGTAACGCCACGACAGGGCAAAAAGTTTTTCACGCTTTTTTACGCACGAACCACCCGCGAAAAATAGGCAAGCTGATCCGCACCGTTTGGAGCTTTTGATGGCAATGGATGGGGGGCGGCCACACCAAAGTCACTTCTTCAAAACCCGGCGGCGCAATTAGTCTTCGGAGTCTTCCCGAATTGCGTGCGGAATTCGTAAACCGAAAAACCACTCAACGTGGCACGTGGCATCGGGTGATTGGAATCGGTTCGGACGTTTCTATCACACTTCCGACACATCCGGACACATGATCCACCGTGACCACTGCTGCGGCCATTTCGACGCCATAGAAGCTTTCGCGAGGAGTTCAAAAAGTGTTCAGAAGATCGCGCGCGTTCAACTGTCAAGGCAATGGCGAGATTCCAGAACCGAAAACACCAAAACCCCCTTAAGCAGTTTGTGCGCTTCCTTACGCTTCCGGGTCGTGTTTCAATCTTCGCGAATTAATCCGCGTGGGCTTAGCACCGTTTGCAGTCGCGAAGCCGAAGCCAAGCAGCTGCAAGCAGCATTTCGCGTTTCCTTATTTTCCGCACCAATGTGTGCCCGGCCAAGGGGCCTTGCATCCAATTTGTAGTATCTTCCACACTGGCGCCGCCTCGCCCGAAATGTGCCGGACCCGGACGAACACGCCGAAAGGGCGCCCGAACCGAAAGCCTTCCTTCGGCAGCGGGCGCTCGGGTGCGGTGTGAGCGAAGAGTATTAAGATTTAATTACATCATAAATAATGTTAATTGCATACTTAATGCTGCATTTTCAGCAGGATTCTCGTGCGTTTTTCGCCCCTTTTTTCCACCGGCCACGGCCCGTTTCTCTCGAGTGAGAAAAATCGATTTCTGGCACCGGCGGTCGGCCCTTCGCGAAGAAGGTCGCGTAAAGCGGGGGGGCCGGAAACTTTCTTGCGCCACGACGAGCACCGCAGCGCCAGATCCTTAACGAGGCCGCCTTCGCTCGCAGGCGAGGCCCCGGACACTGCACCGGAAGCGGCGTACGGATGGCGCGCAGTGTGGTGATTTAAGCGATTGTTATCTTGTCCAACATGCTGCCTCTGTGTGCTGCCTGGTGGTCGAACTCCTTGGCCTTAACGTCCTCGGGTGCGATAAAAGTGCCCGAAAGAGAACGGAATCTTTTACAGGCACGGAATGTTAAGCTTCCAATTATCGTTCGTGGCTCTCTGCCGGGGGGACGAAAGAAATTCGCACGCAAACGCACACCAGCACCTTCCTTCCGTCGGGTGTTGCACTGACAACGATTAGCATTCGTTTGCGTGATGCCGGCGCATTAACACCCGCAAGGAGCCCTGGGTTTGCTTTTAATCAACAGCAAACTACAGCGCTCGCTGCCGCTCACTGTTTAGTGCGACAGATTTGTGTGACAGAAATAGGCGACCCCAAGAAAAAAAAAACCTCAGGGTTAACTGCACAACATTCCGTGGGTGCATAATCCGATGCTACTTTCGCCCCCCGATAGAGGTCGCCCCCGCCAGGACTGGTGCCGCCTTAAGTTCTGCGTCGCATAATACGGCTTGCGGCCTGAAGAGCTGGAGTTTATTTTCACCCGTTAGCGGGCTTTCGGGTTTCTTTTTATCAGCGCCAGGATAATAAATTATTCAAGCTTAACCCCTTCGGCGCCCCGGGAGACGTCCACCCGGTCGGCCGCCGGCCGCCGAAAGAAATCCTTCGCCAGGCTGCCACTGCGCCAGTTTGCTACTTATTTCGTTATTTATCATTTTCTACGCGATGGGTCGGTGATGGAAAATGCAAACGAAAATAAAAAAAGGAACCCAGGAGAGAGAAAGAGAGCCCGGTGACGGAAGGAACATTATCGAAGGGGTTGCGCGCCCATCGTGAGGTCGCTCAACCGGATGCCGGGAAGTCACTTTCGAAGCGTTTCGCCATCCATTGGCTCTCGCCCGACAGCTGCGTCCCCGCCCCGGGGTCGGGAAGTCCGAAGTCGAAGAAAAAGTAGTAGCCACATGCAAATGTGTGTTGTTGCACCCACGAAGACCGGAACCCTCCCGCCGGCGGTGCATGTGAGCGGAAAAATGCGGATATCCGAAGCACCACCGTATCACCTTCTTGGCGCGTTGGGCGACATTTTTCAAACCCACCCACGGATCCGAGTGCGGTTCCGTGGGGTCTTAATAACGTCGTCGAATGGTTTTTTTGCGAAGCAAAAGACGACACCGGGTGGATGTGCCTGTGAAGACATTCGTGAGCCGGAACAGCTCACTGCGACTGAAAGGCGCGAAGGTGGAGTACGATAAACGAGTGATAAATTACATGCATTATAAGGACCCGATGGAGGGCACCCGAGGTTAAGGTTTATGCACGGAAAAAGGACACTTGGGAAGGGGCGTTATCCTGTCCGGTGGTAGATTGGAAAGTGCCCGCAAACAAACGATCGCGAACAGTCCCGCCGATCGATCGTTGGCCGTTTTGGTTGTTGCCAACGGGAAAACTCTATTTAGAGTAACTTGATGCCAGTTTATGATCGCCTGTCGCTCGTGCGGTCACCGGCCGAATCGGGGCACATTTGCAAGTTAATAAAGCATTATGTGCTCGCTTACATCTTCCCGACAAGCCGACGTAAGGCGATCCGAACCGCGATACGGGGGTTTCCTACGGGGGACGGATTTTCGGCTTTTCGGATTTCTGTCGAGAAAACTGGCACAAAATTTCCCCAAAAATGGCGGAAAACGGTGTGCGAGTGTGTGTGTGTGCCACAACAACTCACCGGACCGGGTGTTTTCTACCTTCCACGCCCCGCACATGCTCGGTTGGGCGACATAAATAAAGATTTTAATCTACCGATAAACGGAGCGAAATAAAGCGGAAATTTCTGGGTTTTTTTCCTTCTCCCGAAACCCAACGACCGCGGCGAAACGGGGGAAAATCTCACAAATTCCAGCATCCTACTCATACGCGCTGGGTTCGCTGGCGGAAATCGGGGTTCACCAAACCGTGCAATAGTTGGTGCCGGGGGACAATCATCCGGAGGAAAATCCGGGCCGCCCCCCCCGGGGCCGAGAAGCACGCGAAGATAACGGTGGCGCTAATGCACGCGCGCACCGAAAAGACAACACCGAAAAACGGTGTTGGTGGAAAGTGGAAAATGGAGTATTTCCACCCGGGGGCTAGGGGGGTGGTGACACTAGCGCCCGGAAAGAGGCCCGACACGTACGACACTTCATTTATCCCATTTAATCTAACCGAACACATCTACGGCCACTCACGGCGCCGCCAGGAGAAAATAGGTTAACTGATACGCAAAAGGATCTCCGGTCGCAGGCCCGGGTCGTTTGGTTTTTCCTCCCCGTTTGTCGGGATGGGGCGAATGCTCGAAAGAACACCTTTTCGGAAGGGCGACGACGACGACGAAGACGACGCAGCCATTTTCACAACCGTAACGGTGCCAATCACCAGCAGCGCTCAGCCCGGCTGACGTCAGAAACTACACATCATCTAAACCCACCGTTGGGGCCTTCACTTCCAACAGCAGCAGCAAACGGACGGCTGAGGACAAAGTTGCTCCTTCAGGAGCGAAAGGACCGAGGACAGGCGAAAGACCATCCGCTTCCTATTTTTAAAGGCAATTGGCACGCGCTGCCGGCGAAAATACGACGCGCCATAAAAGGATAATTTATTGGAGAGGGCTCCACTGAGTCGCGGGCCTCTCGCACCTTCTCTCTCTCTTTCTCTCGAAGATGATGCGTTGCGTCGTCGTAAAACCGGCACCGGTGAAAATAAACCATAAAGCGAGCGGAGAAACAACTATTTTCCGAGCCTCTGAGGACCTCTACCGGCGAGGGTTCAGTGAAATGTGCGAAAACACTCATTAGGGCGCCTTCTGACACAGTTTGAACTTTCTCGTCGGGCGATAAAATTTGGCACGACAACTTAGGCCTCCAATCCGGAGAGAACGTCCCGTGTTGTGATGGGCCGGTTGACATATGGGCTCAAGGAAGGAACAAAATGGGTTAGTTGTTCCGTGAAAGTTAGTTTCCAAAAAATGTCCACTCTTCAGAACCACCGTAATCGCTGATAAGAAAATGAGCCAAATCAGCGGTTTGAAAGAGTTGAAAAACGGCCCTCCATTCTCGAGACAAACGTTCCGAACGCCACCCGTCAATCGCCAATCCGGGCGCCCGTGATCGCGAGAAAGAAAAACCCGAGAAAGCGGCCCACCCGCAAAGGGTGGGTCGCAAAATTCCGGCTCCATTTAACAAGTTTAACGACACCTTGAAATAACAAACGGCGAGAACAGCTTGGCGAAAGAAACGGTCACATTGTACGGCCCGGCAATCCTGGGCCCGTACGGCCGTTTTCCGACACTTAATCCCGACACCACCAGCCAATCGGGCGTCGCGGGCGGCCCCCGGCCGGAAGCCGTTGGCGCTGCCATGCTCCTTCGCTGGGTCCGATAACAAAAAACCCTGCGTATTCCTGTGAAGGGTTTGCCGGAGCCGGTGAAAAGGGTGTCAGGTGTTGGCTGGCAAAAGTAAACTGTAAACGGAGGTACCCGAAAATATGATTATATCAATCAACCCTTTTCGGAAGGCCCTTTTCTCGGTCTCGGGCGGGGGGAAACTTAAAGGGCTCATCTCCTGCGCCACGGCTGGCGTTTTGTGTTGTAAATGTTTGATGATTGCCTTCCAGACAGCGCATTCCGGGGCGGGAGGGGCACCAGGGAACCCTGGCCTGAAGTCGGACCTGAGATACGGTAGCGAAAGAAGTTGAATTTGATTTCGGTTCGGTGTTCCGATTGCTTCCAGTATTAGGGCTCGATTGCCTTGCGAAGACACTCGATTCGCTCGAGGAACCCGCTGAGGGGCATGAGAATTGCTCCGCCGCCGGCCAACCAATCTTAGAACACTAGTGTCAGAATGCGGCCTCCAAATGCCTTGGTCTGGTTTCCGGACGGGGGGGCGCCAAGAATCGGTGTGAAAAGTCAAAATTAATTCCATTTCTAATCGCATCCCGGGCCCGGGCTTCTGTTCTCTAATCGGCGCAGCTCGCCCGGACACCGGCCAATAAAACCTGACAGGAAATTGACCGGAAACATCTTTCGTCCGCCCCCCGGGTTTCACATCGAGTTGCCATCGAGTTGTTGGGCAACAATAAGGCTCCGAGACTCCTCGTCCTCCGGTGGCGTTGCTCACTATTTGTTGATTTTCCGCGCACCGTTAATGGATTGTAATGTGGCCAAGAATTGGGCCGGCTTTGGTGGCCGGGAATAAATTGTTTAATTAAAGGCACTCAGGGCCGCATCTGGGCTCGAACTATCTGGGGCGGCGGCGCCAACCCGGGGCCCGAGAGAGAGGGTTTCGCCGAATCAACCATTAATTAACAAGGTGTGCGGCCGGGGCGAATGGATTCGGCCAAAAAACGAAATAACAACCCGCGATAGAATTTGTGTATCCGAAGGCTTCCGCAGGCCCTGGCGGACCGCTGGCGCGCGTGGCCCTAAGTAATTGAATTAGGATTATCCGCTTTAAAAGCGTACAGTGTACGCAAACGCCAGGCCAGGCCACTTTTTTTGCAAAGAAATCTTTTTAAACAGCAAACAGTCTCGGGGCGCGGGCGCGGTTCGGAGCTGAAGGATTAGGAGGTACTACCAGCGCCGGTTCTGGTTCGACCTTGGGTTTCCTGGTTTAATAGGATACAAACTGTTAAATTATAATCCGAGTCCTTGGCGAGTGGGCTAATTAGCCCTCAGCACGGCGGGTCCCTTTTTCAGCAGCAGTGGAACTGTTGCTACCTCAGCAAAATTAGTAATCTTACTTTCTTACGGATTGCTTTCCCTGTTCCACGAACTCGAAGAAAGGCGGGCTCGGCAATGGTTCAAAAAATGAGAAGAGCGAGAGAGGCGCATTCCTGGCGGGCTAGCCGGCAAGGGTACTACCGCAGGAGCAATGGCCCAGCGCACCGCATCCAATTAGATCCTAGAGTCAATCGTGTACCGGTTCCGGGGAAAGGACACAGCAATGGAATGGATATTGAAGTGGTTGGTCGGTTTACTGCGCGCGGCACGATTGCTGCAATTGGTGCAATCGAAAGAGATGGTCATGGACAAACCACTTGATCCGGCGGCGCCCCTTCCAAGGAATCCATTTCCCGAACTCGAATCGGGGTTGGCTTCCGGGTGGCACGGTGGAATGCCGTTTTCAAGAAAAACCCAACCTTGGTTGAACGGTGCAACATCAATCCATTTTCTCAGTTTGATATGTTCGTTTCGTTTTGCTTCCAATTCCAGTTCCGGTTCTTCCGACAGCCTTTGTTAATCCAATCCAAACCAAGCGCTCGGATGCCGGTCTGTCGATCGCTCCGGTGGCTGCTGGGCCAGGGGACTCGCACGGCTTTCATCTTACTTAGAGAATGTTTCTCGGGAAAACAGCCCCACCAGACGCGGTCGGGTGGCCTCAGTCGGTTGCCAGGGCGCGATCATAGCGCCACTCCCAGTGCGATTGGAAACGGTGTGCCTTACCTGCAATGTACAGAGGAAGAAGGAGAAAAGGAAAACCGTTAGAGATAATTGAATTTATTAAACATTTACGAAGAAAATAAAACCCGCAGCAGCTCCCGGGTAGAGGTCCGGTATCGTCCTCGTGATTGCCCATGCGAGCGCGAAAAGCAGGACGAAGGCCGATTGCTTTCCATCGCAAATACTTAAAGTCGTTTGTGTTGTGGATAAGATTAACGTGGAGAACGAATGCCGGAAAATGGGTTAACATAAGCACCTAATGGTGCTTCTGCTGCTGCCGGTGACCGAGCAGTCGGCATTCGGGGTCTGCAGTGGAAAATGTAGCGAAACAAATTAAGAAAATTGCTCTCCATCGCTCGCTCTCTCTCTCTCTCTCTTTTACACACGGAAACACTCTAAACACTCTTGATTACATCAATTACTGAAATTGCTTTCCGTTGGGGCCATGCGTTCGCTGCTGGCTCGCGATCCGTTCAAATTTAATACACAACATAAACGTTCGACGAGGCATGCAAATTTTCCAACACATTCGCGCTCTCGTTTTTGTATTTCGCTCGTCCGCAAAAAAAAACATTTTGAAACTCGACCGCTTCGAGACATGGATATGTTTGTTCAAGTTTTTCAGCTCCAACCATCTGCGGTGTGTCTTGCATGCTGCGTGCGTACGACCACAAGGCAAACACAGCACACGTCGACTGTGTCGGGTGGTGGTTCTTCGGTTCGCCAGAACCGGGACCAAACATCTGGGGGTGTGTGCGAAACCCAAACAAACGGCGCTCGGGTTCATCGATACCGCAGCCCAAACAGCCCAACCAAACACAGCGCAAACACATCCACCACGAGTCATCCGGTGACAAAACATAAACGCCAACGGAAAAAAAGCTTATCGATCTTCGCCAGTTTGGGGTTTTTTGGGTGGACACTAACCACAGCTTTCTTCGAGTTCGGGACCCCGCTGTGAATCAATCAAACGCTTGACAGAGGACACTTTAACAATGGCCCGACACCGTCGTTCGATACGTCTGGAACAACGACGTACTTTTGATTAAGTCATTAATAGACGCCGAATTTTCGAACCAAAGAAAATGGAACCAGAGATTGCGGTGTCTTCGTCTTCGCAGGACGCGTCAGTGCTGGGGTCAGTAACAGTCAGCAACGTGTCTCCGTCTCCTGGATTCCAGGAATGTCACGTTAATGTCCACAGCAGCTGCTCGGTGACGGTAATCAAACCCAACGCCCAACTCCATCGCTTAATCGAATTACCTTTTACAAACAAGCTTACGTTCGCCGTAGGTGAGCAGCAAATAAAGGGCAGGTTTCACGCGAAGGACACCACAACGCCAACAAACGGATTCAGCCCGGTTCGAACGAAGGTTCGTCGGTTAAAGTGGACACTCTATGTGGGTCCACAGGTCAACACAAGGTCGCCGGACATCCAACATTGATGCCACAGCAAAAACACTAGGCGGAGGCTGATAACATTAGCGTGGATTCCCACAAGGCAAGACTATAGTTCCGCTAGACACCCTGCTGTCAGTTCTCCATCGACCAGCTCACCAGCTACTCCAACTCACGCAACTTGCGAAATCCGAGAACCGGCGGGCGGTAAAAATGGAGTTCCGCTCACAGCCGAAAAAAGATTTCGTAGTTTGCAGTTCGCAGGTTGCAGGACCAAAAAACTGGGTCGGGGCATCGGTGCTGGGCTTCACAGATCGATCAATTGGTTATGCAAATATAAGGCGCCACTCTCTATCGGCAGTGTACTATGACTGTGTTGGCAAACAATAGCCAACTGGGGATGGCTTCCTCGGCGATTTTTTTGCAAGCCTTGGGCCAGACACTCCAGCTATTCCTGCTGATTTATGAAAAACGCGTCACCTGCGCCGGTGGCCACTCTAATTGAGTGTCGCCGTGACCACCACCACCACCAGGGGGATCAATTATGTTATTGGTCCGGTGCCGCAACGGTCGACTTTGGTCATAAAAGCCGGCAGCCATATCGGGACATGCGACGAAGAAATTTGGCTTTCAGGAGGCTTTTAGCATCCTTCTTGGGACGACGCAGACGCTCACACACCACGGGCCCGGTCAGCTCTCAGGCCCGTCAGCTCTTCGCAACAAAACGATCCTTTTTGTAAACTGACAGAATCTGCTCGTCAGCGACCATCCCCCAAGAGCGTGTGTGTGTGTGTGTGTGTGTGTGCCGAGGATTTATCTACAAAATTTCATCATTCTTGATAGAGCCACTTACGAGGCCGAGGGCCGCCACCGGGGCTGCTCCGGGCTGCTCTTGATCGCAACGGAAAACATGCAAATCTCTGTCATCTTCCCTAACGAACATACGACGACGACGACAAAATTCGTTTCCATTCTGGGAGTTCGCCCCCCACACACACACACACGACTTTGGCCAAGATGCCACAGTTCTGCTAGACAGCGACCCACTCGAAGGAGACGTTTGCGGGCCCTGCTCTGCCCTGTCGGGTGGACCAATAATGAAGATGGAAAAATATTTGTTCTTTCCTTTTGCCCTACCGCCACCCGCCTCCATACAAACGACCACCCACACGCTCGAGTGTCCTCCTAGGAGCGAATCACCTGCATTGACATTTCCGCACGGGAGGAAGCACTCCTCCGTGGAGAGCAGCATCCGGCCCAACAGAATAGCGACATAATCATCTGATGAGACGGAAATCGGCCAGAAGAAAGAACACACACACACACACACACACACACACGGGGCAGAGAATAGGCCAGCGCCAACTGATGCATATCGAGGCGTATTATATCATCTCCGGAGTATCGGAGGATTACGTTCGGAGGACGAAAGCGAACGAACTACCGCCGGCCTCCTTTGCATGCCGACCACGGAAGGTAAACTCATCACAAAGAAAACATTATGCAATCCCCCGTCACACACACACTGACACACGTACACGTTTTTACATACTTTATGTCCTCCCCACTGGCTGCAGGGAAGCTAGCTCCTTGATGCATGTCTCATAAAAGTTTCATGCGCCTTGCGCCGTCAAAAAGAAGAGAAACGAAGAAAACCGTCACCAGCCCAGCCCAAGATGGTGGTCGTGCGTTGATGGAAAACTCTGCCCTGCTCTGGGGGAGGTCGTAAGATTTTGGCCAAGAATCACCAGACACTGACACTTTCCTAGCCCAGGACACAGTCGTGCCGGTCGGCGCTGTTGGTGCGATGGATACGCGGATCGTCTACAGGCGTCAGGCCGGAGCTTAAGCTTATTGAAGAATCGAACCGTACTTTTGGCCAAACATTTCCGTCAGCTTTCCGGAACATCAGTGGAACCAGCGACGGACCAGCGAGCTAGTTCGGTCCATGGGGTTCCTCCGAGCCAACGGCTGCTGCCGACGCTGCCGAGAAGACTAATTTCTTGATCCAAATCTACCGATTCGTCCTCGATGCCCTTCACCGGGCTGTTCTTTTCTTTTTCTCCACCGATTATCTCCACCGACCAAAGTGATAAGCCGTGAGTGCCTCTTCGGCGTCTGTGGCACCGTGCCCACCTTGCGCCTCATCGTTCTCTCTCTGGTGACAATACAATCTTGCCCTTTTCGCCCGACGCGCAAAAAGGACACTTATCCGTGGCTCGGATCCGGCGAGGTGCGGCTGCTGCTACTGCTACTGCAGGCTGCGCAGGAATTTCATTAAACTTAACGTGCATCAGCTTGTTCTGTGGTCGGAAATTTCCTTACATTATTCATGACACTGTTTTTCCAATCCTCCCCTGGGCTGGGCGCGCAAAAGGGGCCAACTTTTGCCATCGAGCCAACAAGACGTCGACGGCGACGACGACGTCGGTGGCAAATATCTGCGGGCTTAAGACGTTCCGTCGTTTCTCGTTTACAACGCGAAAGCCGACGCGACGCGACTATCGACGCGCGGCGTGCACTGATGGTGGTGGTTGATTTTCTAGTTGTCACTTCGGCTGGCAGCCCGGTCCGTGTGTGTGTGTGTGTGCCCTGCCAGCTGCCTGCAACTTTATGCTTTAACGCGTGGAATATAAAACAGATCAACATCCGTCGATCTCATCTCAACCGGAAGGGGCACAACCGGCGAGACCACGGCGACGACGACGCAGAAATGCGATGCGGGTTGGTTGAAATCAAAGTTTTTCACTTTTACCACACCTTTTTTCCCAGGGAGAGAAAGGGAAAGAGCAGGGCAGAGAGTGACGAGTTTTCCCCATAATGGTATCGAACACTTTGGAAGCGAGCAACGTTCGATGGAAAATCGAAATATTTTCCATAAAAACATATTGTGTGCACTTTGCCATCCCACCCGGCAGCGGAGGCAGTAATCGAATGTGGCGGACCGAGAAGAGGGGTGCGGTGAGGTATTTGGTAACGATTATGATGATGATGACTCTGTCGGGTGGGACCAAAAAAAAAATGACACAGGACCATTACGCCGGTTCCGCGGGACCGCCGTAAGGTAACATCTTTGCCGAGAGAGAGAGAGAGTGTGTGTGGAAAACGGTTGACATTTTCTTCCCCAGTCATCCGTACACGTGGAGTGTGTGTGTGTCCTTTTTTTGGTATTATTTTGAGCTTTGGCGCAGGAATATTGCCCTAAGTGAGTGGCACACACACTTCGGGGCTGCTTGCTGCCAATCGAGCGTGATGCTCATTTTTGGAGACGCGATATGCGATGCCAGTCGCGGGCGCCAATGGTATCGATTCCGAACGGCAATGGCTTTTGGGGCCGGAAGTTTTGGGGCCACCAAAGACCAGAACCGAATCGAAGTCAGCGACAGTTTTTGGCCGCATTGCCGACCCGAGCGTGGCGTGCCGACACACACTGCACGGTTGCTGCTTCCGGCAAAACTCGAATCAAACCCATTTGGCGTTTGCAGTGGAAATTGTCCCATTTGTAGGAAGGAAAAGAAAATGGTCCGGAGCAAAGCGGTGACCCGTTAGCAGTGAGCGTTATAAATCGGCAGCATTGCGACCGTGACGGAGTTTTGGTTACTGCGGATCAAATCGATCTTGCTGAGCTGAGCTTGCATTATCTCAAAACCGGAAAAAGGCCACACCATGCCGTGTGCTGCAATACGCAGTGCGGCAACGGCAGTATCGAGAAGGTAGCTTGGTGGAAGGTACCTTGGTACCTTCAGGAAGCGTTCTTAATATCCTTACCGACGATATTGCAGCGACAGACACCGAATGAAACAATGCACGCCCACGGGAGCAGCACAACGATGGCAATGCATCCCTCGCGCGTCTTACACCTTGTGGTTCCTTGGGAGGCAATTTTTCTTGTCAAGGACCTGCAACAATGCGACGCGCACACTATGGCGCCAACCGGTTATTAGTATCGCCAACCGGATACCGGAACCGGAACCGGTCGGTGGGTGTGACCCCGATTGATGCGTTCGTGAGTTGGGTGCGAGCGCCCGGGAAGGACCAGGGCACACGGCTACAACCAGGACAAATGCGCCCGAGCGTCGGTGGCTAACGAGATTGTTAAGATGACATCTTCACACCTCGGTGTCGGAGTGATCAGTGCGCGCAGAGGACCGGTTCACGCTACGCCACACCACCGACCGAAGTTCCATTTTTCTCCCGGACATCCCGAACATCCCGGGCCATCGTGTGCCGGTCGGTGTGGCGTTGTGTCCCCATCCACCTGGTGGTTGTGATGAATGTGAATGCTAATTTTCTTCTCCCGAGCTCGCGCTGCTTTATTGCCGGTCGCCGCGTTGCCCGAACCGGTTGCATTCGGGAAACTTTTTGGTCCGTTTTTTTTGTGTGCTTTTGTCATGTGGTAGGTAGGGTAGAAAGTGTCGCCAAACGAACATGGCGCAATCATTCAGGTGCCGGAGCAGCGCATAGTGCGCGTCACCTTACCGGGGCGGCGGCACCCCCCTAACGATCTAATGGCGGGGCCATGGGAAGGACACCGTCTGCTTCCGAGCTAACGACTGCCGGTGTCAGCCAAACATCGGCTGCTGGCGCATCACAGGCGAGTCAGGGGAGCCGAGTGAGAGAGCGAGGCGAGCCGAGGCGAGAGAGCGAGAGAGTGGCAGAAGGATAATGTGCATTAAATGTGGTCATAAATTTTATTTCAAAATATTATATGTTCCCATGTTGTTTAATTAGATCCCACGTCGTCGTCGTCGTTCGCGCTCTTTAGCCGTGCGTCGGGCGGGTGCGCCACAACGCCGACAAACATTGTGCCGGCAGTGCGAAATGCACACATACACACACACGCGTACGGGAAGAAACCGGAACCGGAACCGGGCCACCGCCTCATCATGAGCGTTCGCGCGATGCTCGCGTGTCGAGAGAGAGAGGATTCACGAACGGGACACACTCTAACGACTTTCGCACGAGGGTTTATGTTGAGGCAACATTAGGCCAGACGGGGGAAAAATGGCTGAACCAAAAACGGAGCGCGGTTCTAATGACACTTTCACTCTCCCCAGAGACGCGGCTTTCGGTCGCCCGGCCCGGCTTTTCGGTTCGGGTTCATCCTCCCGTGTGTTTTTATGGCTTCACGCTTCACGGGAAACCTGATCCCGGGCTAGTGGCCGCGCACACACAGGCGGAGGCTCAACATAAAAACGAGGATGATCTCATCGAACGCATTAAAATGTATATTTTAATGTGCACACTTGGCCGAACGTCGGCAGCCAATCGGGTCATCAAGATTGCTTATCGCGGTTCGGGTGGCGCCGGGACTTTTTTTCCCTCTATCGCTGATGATGATGATGACGGGTGAGTGGCGTCACTCGAGCTCGTACCACAGGAAAGGCAGAAAAAAAAGCAGACTGACGGCAAGTGTGTGAACTCATTAAAATATTGGAGTTTAAATCACTTCATTATCGCCTCACCTCCATCCGAAGGGGGCGTTACGGGGGCCGCACGACCACATCCTCCGACCGTTGCGATAAGGACGCAAGGCACGCAAAAAAGGACGAACAACACGGCCATCAACGGCCCCGGAATGGTTCATTAGAGGGGTGAACCGTGGTGTCGAGCTCGAGCAGTGCGGAACATCGTTAAACGATAACCGAAAGATGGCACCGATGGCGTCGGGCCTGGCCCATCTCCTCCCATATGACGACGGTGTGTAGCTTGGAAATAAGTCTTTAATTGGGGTTTTTGGGGCGGTTGAAGAATATGAGGCGAAGCGCGTCATTAACGTCGGAGGTAGTGTCAGGGCTGGCGTACCCTCTGCCTGTTCGGTGTAATGTAATGAGACGCTTCGAGTGGGCCACCGAAAAGGATTCGAAGAGGTGAGCTCGTAAAGATAATGAAATTCAATTCGGTGAAAATTAAATTGGTTGTCATTAAAAGCCCACGAACCCCGCCAATGGTCCAATGGAAGGACCAATGAAACAGTTCTGCAATCTTCTCCCGAAGGGTGGCCTCAAAAAATTGACCCGTTCCTGAAACAACCGCGCGCTCCATCCGCTTAGTGCGGAAATTTAAAATAGTAGCATTTGAATCACCATCCACCGTCGACTTAAGCCCTTAAGGGAACTCGCATTTAGGACCTCACAGCACCTCGATGGTTAGCGCGGAAGGACATCAATAATTACACCATCAGCTGCTGCTGTCAATGCGGTGACAAGGCAAGGACCTTGATCCTTTAAATTAAAGTTGCAGTTTCTTCGTCTTTTTTTGCTCATCTGTCACCTACTTCGCGGGGTGTTGGGTGTGTTGGCAGAAGTGGCCCATGTGGTAAAACGGATCCTTGGAAATCACTTTGTCATTTCCACCGAGGTTCGCCCAGCTCGAGAGCTGCAGCTCTGGGCTGGGCTTGGGCTCGGATGGCTAGGAAATGCTAGTGTCGCGCAACATAAGGGACCCACACCAGCAACGCGGTGAGCGGAAACCTCTGTCAAGTCTTTTGCTGCCGGTCGGTCCGGGAAGCAAGAGCAACAAACGGCAACAACCATCCCCGGGCGAAGCAGCATCAGAGGCAGCATTATCACATCTCGCCCGTCGCCGTCGTCGGGAGTTGTCGTGCTGGCTGGCCAAGAAGAGACCGAGCCAGGAAGTCTCGGCACACCATCATGCTGGGTCTGTCTGCCAACGACCCCCGGAAGGGATAGCTTTCTTCGTCGGCTTCGTCGCTGTCACAGCGTCACCGACACGGAAGCCACTTCCCGACTCGACCCGACTCGTGGCCAAATCCACTGGCGAAGCATTTGCGAAAGGATACTGTGCGCGCCCGCATCGAGAGCGAAGATATTGTAAAACGCTGCTTTTGCCAACTGGGCAACCCGGCGCTGTGGGAACCCTCGGCCGTCCGTCCGTCCTGGTACGACACCGACAACGACGACGGATGACAAATAATTTGTAAATCGTTTGAAAAGTTGATTTTCGGGGTTTTGCCTTCCCACTCGGTAAGAAAACCCAGGACCCGGAACTTTTCCGACGGCTACGACCAACCGCTCGGTTCCGGGCGCCACCCAACGGCGTGAGTTATGCAAAAATAATAGATATAAATTCATTTTTAATCAGAATACATTAATTTATTCACCCACCCGGGAAACCCCAGGTGGAAAACGGAATGCCGCTGACCCGCTGCTGTCTTATCGCCCCGGAGTTTCGTGACCGTAAAGTCCTGGACATCTTGGCAGGGCGATTATGGCCCCGGTCGGATTAATGGACGATATTTTCGGGTTTTGCCCCGTGGAATGCCGACTCGTTAGGGGCGACTCGTCGCCAAATTATGTGCAGTCACGTGGATGGCCACCTTCCGGGCTGGCCGGATCGATGGGGCGGCCGTTGGCAGCCCTCAAAGTAATGAAAGTTCCGTCGCCGGTCCCCACCCACCGTGCAGCGTTTTTCGCATGGAAATTGGGGAAAAAAGTTCGGGAAAACTGTGTTTACTTTATGGATAGCGTAAGCATTAGCCGTTTCCCGGGTTCCGGGGGGCTGATGCAAAATTATGCCTAGCCTGGGGGAGGACAAGCGCCACCCAACGGTAGGATGAGGTAGTATTAAATTACGATAACAAACAAGATTAACACATATTTATTTGATCCAAACAGCCGGGCCCCACTGGCCATCGGACACACGTTTAATTTAGAGATAAACATGGAGGTCAATTAACTGATAATTTTGCATACGCCAAGGGTTTTTTGTCGTCACACAGCCCACACGCTACTCGATTAATGGTTGGCGAATGATTTACGCTCTGTTGGGCGCCCATCGATACGGCAACAAATCTATTGTAATTATCGTGTTACATTCGATGGACCACTTTTTGTTTTTGCTGAACGCGGGCACCGCGGGTTTTTCGCTGTTCGTTAAAGTAGGACAAGTTGTGGTGATCCGCAATGTTACCCGCACCTTTGAATCGTCAAGAAGTGTCCCTCAAACAAGACAAGACCGCCAAGAGCCAGATCCGGTTACGGATTGTTGACCGCCCGCGCTCGGGTGCTGGAAAATTAAATTAAATCCTCCAAACTCCAAGCAGGTCCGGTGAAACGGAACCGGAAACAGAACGCGGCCGCTACGTTTCGAGTGACGCTCCAAACACCAAACCGCAACGTCACGAAGGGAGACTTCGCGGCGCCGTCGGGCCGGGGTCGGGCCACGGGGGGAGCTAAAAATTTAATTACCTTCACCGTATCCGCCGCAGGAGAAAAGAGTCCCAAAGAGTCACCAGAAGGCTTTAATGTGTTTTCGCCCCGCGGCACCGCTGTCACTTGCTCGTCCTTGGGAAATTCCCCTTCGGGGACCACACGGAAAACGGAGCCAAGGACGCAGGGTGGGTGCAAAGTGCCATCAAGAAGCAACGACCCAAAGTTGGCTCCTGCGCGCCTGCCTGCCTGTTTTGCTCTCGACCATTAAAACCATCGCGTCGCGTGCTGCCAACATTAAAGCCGGGGCTTCGCACGCAGAGCGGCCACCATAGACAGCAGGCTAGGCAGGACACCCGGGGAATGTCCTCGCCGTTATGGGCTCTACCGCAACACAAAATGACAAGTGGTCCGCTTTCGCCGGTTCTTCACCGAAAAAGGGGCCCGTGTCTGATGATGGTGCCGACGCGGCGCGGATCCGGACCAAAAAAAAAAAAAGTGTATGCAGAGAAATGTGCTCCGTTCGTGAATTATTGAAGCATGCTGACGCAAAACAAGCAGCAGAAGGCAAAACGGAACACACACACACACAGACGCACACAGTAGATTGGCGAACGGGGATCCGGAAAAAAAAACATTGCCCACCGACCGCCACTACCTCCACTGCCGGACCAATGATTATGTCCAGTCAAGCGCAGCGGAGCATTTCATATCAGAAATCGACGTGATCGGATTGTCCGTACAATCGTCCATGCCCGCAGCCGTCCGGCCGTCCGCCGGTGGAAGATTGGATTTTTTTCCCTGACCCCGCTGCTGCTGGATCGGAAAATCGCCAAAAGGGGTGGAAAAGCAAGAAAATTGCTTCCCTGATAAGCATCGGCGAGCTGCCTGCCGGGTCCCGGGCTCTCCCCGGGATGGTCCGGCCGAAACGCGATAAGACTGATGGCCGAGCTCTCGGACGTTGGCCGGGTCGGGTCGGGTCGGGTCGCGCGCGCGCCAAACGTGAGGACACGAAGGTGAAGAGGCCCACGGTCCCGCCGCCGACAATCGGAGGACAGAACGCAACAAAAAAGGGGTCAAAATATGTTTTTATTGTTATGGATTGTAGCGCCGTTCGGTGGCGATTTGGAATCGGATGCTTATGCTGCGGCGGTGGTGGTGGCGGGGAGCATAAACACTTTCCGGTGGGTTGGGTGCGCGCGGCGTGGCCCGAAAATTGGCGTTATGGGTTGTTATTATTGCCCAACACGGTAGGCGGTTCGCTGTTTTGGTGATGTGTTTCGAATTTTCCTGATTCCTTTTGCGGTGTTCGATTATGTTTCCATTCCCGGTATTACGGGGAAATAGGATACCGAGGCCCAGCCGACACCAGGGCCCGGTTTGAGAGGGTTTTTCTAGCCCCGGCCGCGGGTTGCACTCGTAAATTGAGAAGGAAATAGGACCGGAGCCGGACACAGCATACGCGCATCGTCGTCCATTGGCAGGTTCATTGATCTCTGCTCGGTACGCGCGGCGGGGAAATGCGTAAAGCTTCCGCAAATCGAAACTAGAAACTCGAAATCCCATAACCCGATCCTGGCGCATATTTACACGATGGTTTTTATGCAACGAGAAACGATAACAGGCCGCATTGTGGTGAATTGCCGTACTCACTCCGATAAGCTCGATTTACGCGCGCGCATAAAGCGTCCTCCAGGATTACCACCCTTACCTGTGAGCGAGAGAGAGAGAGAGAATAAGAATTCGGGTTAGAAGGTGAACTGTCGAAATATATGTTCTGCGAATGCAGACGATGTTTGCATTACACCGCCAGCCAATCGATTATGGCGCGCGGATAACGATGATGATGTGGATGATGCCGGATCCTTTGATGCCACTTTGCATCCGAAATCACGGATCTCACGTGCCGGATGCCGTGATGCCGCCGGGGTTCTAACGGCTGGCGGGTGAAGAAAGAAAAACCGGGTACGCCGAGAGCTGCAAACTAGAAACCCGAAACCGGTTCCACAAACGATCGCAAGGATGAACTTGTTTTGATGCAGCAGCGAGCAGCATCCTTACGGTGCGCCATGACGACGACGGTTCACAGTTCGTTTGGTTCGCCGGGGGGTTCGCTGCTGCCGTCGCTGCTGTTGAGCAGATGTGTGATGATCTTTCGAGTTCAAAGCACCAAACCGTGCATCCTTGGAAGGTAGGACTGGTTGGCGCGCCGCCGACAGCCACTGCCGACACACAGTGCAAAGTCTACACAGGACGAGAGTAAACAAAAGGTGGTTCCCCCCGTCGGTTTTTGAGCCTTCCGAGTCACACACCGATCACAGCACGGGCAGCAACGGCGGACGAAAGTTTGTTTTCATGCTTCCATGATGTTTTTTTGTTTTATCGCCAGCCAGCCCAAAAAAAAACCCCGGCTCATCACCCAGGCAGAGCAGAGTCCCCGCGAACCGGAGGAACTCACGGGGTCGGTGTGTGCGCATTTTAAAGATTCACGGCACGAGTGCGAAAGATCGCAACCCCCGTACTTACGGCGCTCGGTGCTGAAAAGTACCTCGCGAACCGGCGAGGCAAAACAAAAAATCAGACACTGCAGACGGTAGCGGCTGATTGCTCTCATCCAGTCAATCAGCGAATGTCAACAGAATGTTTTTTCTTCCCAAAATTTTCCTTACTTTTTCCGCTCAAGATTTGCCGGCCGTGCAACAAAAAAAAATAAGGCCATCGAAACGCGACACGGCACGGCACATAATTCGTCGCCAAATCCCGGTGCTGCCGACGCCACCGGCGTAAGAGGATAGAAAGTTCGCGGAAAACGAGGTCTCGCCCCGACCCGCCGGGGTGACTTTTCTTTTCCGCTGCGCTCCGTTTTTTCCGACAGCTCACACGGGGCGCTCACGGTGTGTGTGTGTGTTTGTAACACATTTAAATGATTGCAAAACAATCACACAACACGACGACGCCGCGCGAAGCACACAGGCTGTTCCGCGGAACCCGTTCCCGGCCCTTATGTCTTTTGTTGCGCAGGATGCGTAGGAAGGGCGGGAAGCACATTATCTGCTGTACGGAGCCCTCGCCTGGGCCTGTTTCCTGTTAGTCCTTTTAATCGCTTTGTTTGCCGGCCATCATCATGTGGGTGACGTTTGAATTGAGCCGACTTTTCCGTACTTTCCGCACACACAATGTTTCCCGCTTCCGGCACAAGGACTCTCTCTCTCTCTGTGTGCACCACAGATTGGCCGCTATCCCGTTACTAATCCTCCGAAGGCGCCCGAATGGGGTGCGGATGTGGAGCAAAGTGAAGATGAGTCCTCTCCGTTTGGCATCATGAACTGTGCCAGAGTGGCCATCAAACGGGGTCCAACAAGGCTGGGCAGGAGCCCAATCATACCGACGACGAGGAAGAGAGGATGCATCTCACGAGTGTTGTGCCGCGCTTCAATGTCGGCACCAGCAGCGATGGCCCCACTGCGCGCGCCAGAGAGTCCTGGAGCCCTCGGAAAGCGTATTGAATGGCTACGCTGCAGTTGGCGGCTCAAATGGACGGGGTGGAGACCGTTGAGTTGAGCCTCGCCGCCGCCGCCGCCGCCGCCGCCACGGCGTCGTCAGCGTTGTGTAACAATAACCTCATTTTCAGGTCCACGGGGCCGGGCGGGGTGGTAAAAACTCTAAACTTTTCCCGGATAATGTGATGGGCGCCCGTCCTCCGGTTGGCTTTAACTTCGTTGGCCACTTGAACCATTTGTAACTTTTCTCTCGTTGGCAGCATATTTTCTGCTACGGGCAGCGTGTTTGTTAAAGTCTGTTTCCGGGGTGGGGAAAAGTTGAGGTATTAACGCCAACCCGCGGCCGTTGCCCCTGCCAGTGTTCCGATGTTCCGACCCAGTTTTTAATCAAAGGGCGACATAAAAATCGATTCAAGCGAATGCGGAACGAAAATGCACGATGGACCATCCATCGAAAGCTGGTCTATTGTTATCTCCTTTGCCCAGGACTTTTTAGTCTTCTAGTCGTCCGATAATCGCTTGAAAATCCAGACCCCTATGAAAACTTTAAAGCACAACTTTTCACCAAAGACGAGACATTGTGAACAAAATCATTCCAAACACGGCTATCCGATGTTTTATGTTAATGTTTATGCTCGATGGAGTCAAACACATTTATAGACCGCTTTCCTTTTGGGTCGAAGTGTCCCCAAAACGAGTTCATTCACCAACATAGACGCCATTGTTCTCCGTATTATTTCTCGCCGAGCGCCTTGGACCGAGGATCCGTTTGTCCACCCCGTTAGCCGAGGTGTGTGACGGTGTGCATCGATGCAGGCCAGCGAGCCGGGCCAGTTGGGCCGTAAATCATTTTCTCCCAGCAGCATACGGAAGAAGGACACTGTGGCCGCGGGCCACCAAATCGTGCGCTCGATTTACAGCACTCCTCATCGTCGTCGCGCCATCGCCATTCGTCATCGTGTCGCCTTCCAGAATTACACCAGTATCCCGAGTGTGTTCCCGAGGGGGGTTCGGGACACGAACACGCCCCTTATGCGAAGACCCGACGAAGGTGCAGGATGGCCCGTGACAAATTGAACCGACCACACTCGTGACATTCATGAACCGCAGCAGCAGCAGAGGGCTCACGAAAATCGTGCAATTTTTGGGTGCCCGCGGTAATGCATCCGCTTCCCTGCGGGCGATCATCAATTTCCCTCTCCCCGGAAAAATCCCAACCCGGTGGTGCATTAATGTACGGCCCGGCCAGGCCCTTACCTACTGTTGGACAGTATTTAATATGCTGCGGTTAGGGGACCGGTCCCAAAATTGAATAGACACGTGCCACCGAGACGGCACACAATTTGTCTATTGGCCAATCAGACGAAGAACCTGCTGGGACGCTGTTGAGATGATGTCTCTTTTTTCTGGCACGGTTCCGTGAAAATTCGACAATAGTCCCACCGGCGGACGGCGGGGACCGATGTGTAAACATGTTCGCTCTCCGCTTTTTGTGTGTAACATAATCGAGGAGCGTGACGGCGTTTCTTTTTTGGTACCCCTTTTTTCGGACGGCTATGCTGCATCTATGCTTTTTTCTTTTATGATCTGCGCAAGGATCTACCAGCGTTCGGTCCACCGATGAGAAAGGTAAACTAGCTAGGGACTGCCGGATATGCCGGGCGCCCGTAATTGATGTGCCCATGTCCCGAACGGAGATAGAACGCTTCGCGTACGGTCCCTGGGGCGGCGGGGTCAAAGGTTAACACCTAACCGGGGTGCGGCACGTTACCTGCGCCCCGCGTGTCAAGACTGTGTTCTTTGGGACGGCTCACACGAAAAGAGCAACCCCGGGCCCCGGAGCCGGAGCCGTAAGTTGATTTTGATAAACCTCAACAACCTAAATGGTTAAGTGAGAAGGGTTGCGGGCCGGGGCCCGGTACCGTACCACAGACACGATTATCGGCACGTGGATTACGACCTCGAGGGATGATTTGATTGGTTGAAAGACTTTAAGGCTCGTACCAGTGTTTTTTTTCTGTTTTCTTTGGTCTTGGTCCTTCCCGGGAGTGCGCTGGGCTGGGTTGAACAATTTCGCCAAACGTTCGATGAATTTCTCTAATGCGATTGCATTGGATTAGTCCGCCACGGAGGACCTTCGACCCTGTCCGAGCCCTGTCTCTTGGGGCCTTGGCTGACTGGCAGGGAAAAGAATGTTTTCCGGGTGGCACGCTCGCTGGCACACCGGTATAGAACAACAAATCGGCAACATACTAACCGTTTCGGGTGTGCCGGAAAACGGGGGTTTCTAGGGCCACGTGCGGCCATCGGGGCGGCGAGTGGCTATCATGTAATTTGAGCGCCCAGCCCACACCCGGGGACCAGGAAGCCTCTCAGACTGGAGCGCCCTCGGGTTCCACCAGGAGCACACGATAATGATGATGAAAATTTCCGTACATTTGTCATCCGGGGGGTTCACCGCCCCCGGGGGAAGATGGAGAGAAAAGGGTTCCGGAAGGAGAATGCGCAGGGGGCCCCGGCAAAAGGTGAATTATGTAAAGCCACAAAACAATGTCAAATTGTGAACGACCCTCCGGAGAGAGGGCTGATAGCGAGCGAAAGCGAGAGTGGGATCGAAGGACTTCCGCCATCCTTGCGCCCGACGACGATTACGCACGGGCTTCCAGCCGCCTGGCTTGGCTTTAAAATCGGCACCGGGAAGGTAGCGGACTCCTTTTCCATCAGAGCATCAGGCCCGGTTCCGCTTCGAAGCACAGCTTCTCCCAACCCCAGGCATGATGATGCTGATGCGGATACATGTGATGATATTATCCCTGCGCCACATTTATTATTCACCGAGTTTTCCGATGCGAAGTGGGAAACCCACTTACCCACCGCCGGCGCTACTGCCGGGGATACGTTTTCCATTTCGAGAAACGTCTGGACGTTCGGGCCAGAGCTTCGCACCAAGAGCGCTCGGAAGCAGGCTTCGACTCGAGGAAAGCTATTTGCTGTAATGTGTTTCTTTCTCGAAAAAGGATACCATTTCCCGGTCCGGTTCGGTAGCAGACGACGCTCGACGGACGGACAATGCATCCATCAGCCGCGGCCACGGAAGCAGCTGCAGATTTCCATTACTGACCAACGGGAAGTCGAACTTTTGCAGACAGGCTTTTGGTAGACCGGGCCATTTCGGGGCTTTTTTCGAGACGCAAATAGGACGCATTATTACAAAAAAGGAGGCCAACAACATAATCTTGAATATGTGTATTACTACGTGTACACCTTTTTCGACGAGCTGCAACCCCAGAAGGAACATCCCGGGGGGCTCTCAATTGCTTCAATTCACATTTAAAATAGCGAAGCAAATTGCCAAACAAAGTCCGGCCGACCGACCGACCTGCCTTCAAATAGGACATCATCGAAAGCACCGTCTCGTCCATCTGCATATGGCGGAACACTCAGGAACACTTATGTACTTCGTAATCCAACCAGCACACACAGCGCAGCGTAGCGTTTACGAATGTAACGGCAAACACGTGAACCGAACAAAGACCGAGTGTCAGGTTGGAGTCCTTCGGAGGCTACGCGGGTGGTTCCGGGAACCGTGCCCCGGAGCTCGAGTTACTGGATATACAGTAATTAAATAAAAGCGTCCACCAGTAGGCAGGCAGGCAGCAGGAAGCCTACGGAGCTCTCGCTAGGACGAGGTCCGATCGGTCGAAGTCGGGGGTCTAATTAAATTAGAAGCTCCGGAACTGGAGCTTCGCACACGTCACAGTTCGAGCCCAAGCGACAGAGATCCCGCACTGTGTCCGGTAGAAGAAACGGAATCGAGAATATGAAATGCTTCAGAAAACGGATTTTCCGAAAACACTCTCCAGCGGCCCCCTTCCCGCATAATCACACACTTTTCATCAGTGCTGGGGACACCGATTTCGAGTACCGTCACAACCGGGTCCGAGTTGTGCGGAGTTGGACCATGCAATGTCCCAGCGACACACACACCGTTGTCACACCGTTCCGTTGGTCCAAAAGATTGATGACTGGCACCACCATGGGGGACCCATCTAGGACTCGATGTGTTGCCATCCACATGATGTGCTGCATCATCCGGTGTCGAGTCGGGAGGGGGCGATGGTCACTTCGGCGTCGGCAACGAGCGTAACACTTTTTGACTTTTCGTACCCTCAGTTCGACCACTTGCCGGGCATGGGGCGGACATGGGCCGACCCGGCGACCTCTGCCGGGTTTAATGATTATTCATCATTTATTTATAATTAGCACCGATTGAATTTAGTGACCGAACCGGGAGAGCTTTGATAAAATGCGAATGAGTGAATTTTGATTGAAATTTATGTGTCTGTCGGGGGTTTCGTGTGGTGTCGTCGTCGTCCTGTCGTGTCCGGCGTCGGCGGCAACAAAGTTGGCCGGCTGGGACATCCGACTGACCGGCCGTTTTGATTCCGGCGACCACCGAAACCGTCCGTTTCGGGAGCGAAAGATCATCTTTTTCCCTGCTTGGTCCAAAAATGGCCGACAACCGGACCGGACCGAACCCGGGACCATCGGAGCCTAATGATAATGAATGTCGACCCGACTGAAGATGAATGGGTACACATAACCGGGCGGCGGGTTCGCGTAAATCGACCCGGATTGTGGGCCCGGACAAGCCTCTGTTGCGACAGAGCACGAGAGAGGACACGGTCTCATCATAACATGCCGCCCCAGCCGAGATTTAGACCCCCATTGTTCCGGGCGGCCGTGGGATCAACTGCGCGAGGAGCAACATTTTATTGATGGCCTTGGATTAGTTGGAACACACGGGCCACACGGGCGCCATTTCCGGCGAACCGGCGGCCGGACACCAAAGATCTCAATCCGCGACCGAGTCCTTGTTGGTTGGGTCTCCGGCCCTCCTTCCCCAAATGACGGCCTCAGCGTGGATACATCAATTAGTCGATAATGAAATGGTTTCACATCCTCACGGCTCGGCTCCTTAAAGGGCGCACACAGAAGGGCGACCGTACGCTCCCGGGACGGATTGGACGAGGACAAGTCGTGAAGATTGACAAATCGTTCCGGATCAAATCAATATCACGCGAAATGGCTTTCGAATGAGACGCCGTTAATTATGCATCGACATTTTCGTTCATGTTCTCTGTCGGCCAGCCCGCCGGAGCCCCGTTCGCCTTCGTTTCTTGAGCCATCCCGGGGTTTACCTTCGAAAGCGGTGTGTTGTTATCCAGCGTTGTAGATGTCCCGTTGGCCGTTCTACGCGTGTCGCTTCCGCACAGGACAGGACGACGAAACAGGAACCACACAAACTCTGTGCTGGGCAAAGGTTGGGCTATTTTTTGTTTGTTCACTCGCTCGGTGATCGATCCGGGATGCAGGACACTTTGCGCACAACAACCTGAGACACTGGTGCGAGGCGAGTTTCGGGAGCACAAATGGGACAGCAGCGACCAGCAGCGACCAGAGAGTACCGTTCCGTGTCACAACAACGTCAGGACTATCGGTCCGCCGATGGCCAGTGTAGCTGCAAAGTGCCGGGGCCTTCGGCTGGTGGCGCCATTCCAAGGGTTTCGTCGTGCGTAAGTATGCTCGCAGCATGAAAAACACATTTGGCTGCAGTCCCAATGCGCGGCCCCACCCCAGGACCTCATCGAGAGAGAGAGAGAGCGACGGGGAATTAGCTGCAAAAAGAAGCGGCTTACATAAGCAGCACATACAAGTGCAGTGCACCATCTCGGTGGCCAGAAAGAGGGGGCCACTATTGGCCACCGTTCGCTTTTGGCTGCCGCAATCGGATACCCGCCAGGAGCTGCCGGGGAAGCCTCCACCCAAGACAGGGATTTTCAGAACGGGGCGTCTTCACCGCGGTGTTGAGTTCTCACACACAGTCACATAAATCGAAACGGGACTTCCGCTCTCTGTCAACGGCGGCCCTGGGCCTGAGGGGGGGGGGGGGACCGGCACAAATGGGACACATTTACGTATTTCAAACGACAAGCCCGAAAGGAAGCCCTAGCAAGGTTATGTGATTTACGTCTTCGGCAGGCGTCTACGTGGGTCACGCTGTCGATTGGTTTTCCCCATCAATGTGTTAGTGTCCAAGTGTGTGTGTGTGTGTGTGTCTGTGTGTAGGGACCAAAACGAAGAACTGAAATGAAGTGGAGAAAATATACATCTTCTTCTTTTGCCATGAGAATAATACATTGCCAACAAACAATTCCTTCTCGCGCGATAACGTATTTAGGCTTGAAGGCATCGTTTGTCAAACATAACAGGTGGGTCAGAAAGCACCCAAGCTATCACTTTTCTTGGTGCCGAAATCGTATATTAAGCTACAGAATTATTTGCTTCGATAGAGAACTCACGGCCACAATCTGGTGACCCAGCCACTGAAAGTTTGCACCGTTCAACACACTTTTGAATTGGTGAAAAGCGAATTTACATGCAATTATGGAGTGCCTAATTTTATGCCAAGATCCGGGTGCAGCTGCACCCAAACTGCATCCAAGTCCGCGCGCCATGGGAGCTGGGAACCAGATTTGCAAATTAAAAATTATAAGCCAGCCACGCTGATCGTAGAGTGACAGGCGGCCCTGTTTCTGATCCTTGGCGGCGTTGGGTCCATAACACTCACCCACTCGCAACTGTTGATTAAGATGCTTTTCGAAGATTACTTAAGCAAATCAGTTTTCTTGGTGAAATCAAATTATTTCTATAAGCCCAACACCCAACGGCGCAGTTTTCGGGGCGGCGTATTTCCATTTCCGTAAACACATTTCCACGCCGTTGTTTGGTCCGCTTTTATCAGATCACAGAAACACTCGCTTACTAATGGCACCACCGGGGGCTGACTCTGCCCGCCAGCCAGCGGGTCCAGCTATCATCTTTCAGAGAGTGCTGGACGCCCTGGCACACTCCCGTAAATCTATATATATAAAAGAGTACCGCGTTATTGTTATTCCCTTTATAACTCAAGAACGGCTGAACCGATTTGGCTGAAAATTGGTGTGGAGGTAGCTTAGATCCAAGGGCCCCAGATAGGATACTTTTTATAATCCGATCGCGTCACAATGAAGCCACAATACGCACAATGTGTTTTTTTTCATATACTGCAACGGGACAGACAGAGCGAGCAACAGAAAACAATTGTTGGCTTCTCTTTCTCACTAATGCAGCGTTCACTAGCTCACTAATGACGTATATAATCGAGATGTTTGGCGCATGTTGCGAGATGTTTTGGAGGGGCAATGATTTTACTGTCCTGAAATTTCCGCCAAACACTGCCAGTAATTCCAAGATCAGCTGACGAAATGAAGTGCTTCTCTTCTTATTGGACAACGACCGTTGAACGGTTTTAGCCTGCACCAACCAGCGACAATGTTAATCTCTGATACTCTTTCTAAACGTTCGTTTTTACGGGCCGGGTTGTTAGTCCCGCGCCAACCCCCCTGGAATGCCGGAATCGGGAATCGAACCCATGGCCAGCTGCGATACAGGGACGAGCGTTACCGACTGCTCCTATCACCGGGGGCCCATTGCATCTGGGGCGAAACAGAGTTCGCCGGGCCTGCTAGTCGGCTTATAAATCAGAGCATTTTTCCATCATAAATTTCCCATTTTCCCAACCAAGGCCGGGCGAACACTATCGCGCGCGCGGTCCGGAAAATACCGCTGACGATGCCGTGGCAGGTGGCGTGGGGGGGGGGGAGGGGGGGGCAAATTTGAAATATTAACTATCTTGGCCATCCGCACACCGTGGCCATCCACGGTGTCATTGGTATGGAAAAGAAAATTTCCCGCTTTTCTTCGCCGTCGAATCGGCCACCGGCGTGGCACAAGGTGAAGGTGATTTTTATCGAGTCACGATTTTAATAAGCAACTGCTTCCTGTTGGCTGATGATTTCTGTTCCTCCCGCCCCGCGTGAATACAAACAACGCCAGACTGAGGGAGGTTGTCCTGCCGCCGCCCGGTACGGTAAAGGACTAAAGTAATCTCTTATTTCGCTCGCCGTCGTGGCAACCGATAAGACGCGGAGCACACCTAGCAGTGGCCCCTGCTTCGGGGCTACCCAAGGAGTGAAATAATAATCTAAGCGAAGCGATGGCGACGCGAAAATGGCTGCTCAGTTCGGTCTCTTTATCGCCACCGTGTGGTCGCGGCGGGTCTCCTCTCGAAAAGATCAAATTAATTTACAGACACCACCGGGGCGGGCTACGGCGACTAGCAAAACGGGGACACAGTTCTGGCATGCTGTTTTACGTCCAGCGCGGACGCTCACACAAGCTGGCTTAATTAATTTGCTCCAATGTTTCTGGAGCGACCGAGAGACAAGTTCCAAGTTCCACAACACACGGGACACGGGACACGGGCGCTGTGTTTACCTTCCGTTTATCGACATCGTTACCGGGCGTTAATCTTAATTGAGAACTATGCGATGGTCGTAAAATAGGACATTAAAATTGAGAGTCGTGTGCAGTCCTGGAATCCGGGCCATACCTGGAAGGTAGAAGAAAACAAACGGGACACCATTAGCGAACTGAATTGGGCATGTTAACTGGGAAGAAGGATGATGCATTGAAGGTTTCATTTTTATGATTTCGTGAGATATTTATTTTCCTTCCCAAGGTCGTTACTAACAAATATCAATTATCAATTCACAATTTATGATACGAGACGGCGCGGCGCGAGTTAAGCGTACGCAAAATACCAGCTTATCTGGAGGTCGCTAAGTGACGTTTCCTAAATCACCTTCGCGCCACCTTCTGGGGCCCCCGAGAAAGGGTGGAAAGGGTGGAAGCAGAAATAAACAAGATTTACCCACGCAGAAGGAGAAATTCTTTCTGAAGTGCGGTACTTTACGTTCGCCACAAGCCTGAGGCCTCTTTTTTATGCAAATCTAGATTCCATCATTCCCGCTGGTATCCGGCTGGTCGGTCGCCACTTCCGGGAAGTGCTAACCGCAAAACAACCTCTCTTTCTCTCTCTCTGTCGTTCGCTCCCTCTCAAGAAAGCCCAGCTCAACCGTGTCCTCGCTGGCTCGGGTGTGACGTTAATAGGCTTTACGTGAATAATACATCCAATGTAAGCGCAAATCTACTCACTTCGTCGCTCCGGGTGTCTGCGTGCATCTGTGTGTGTGTGTGCGTAGGAATATTTTAAGCATATTCGTATTTCATCGTGCGTATGTGATCAGAATACACTCGGCTACGTGGAAGTCGGCAAGGAAGCCAAAGGATGCGTGTGTCGTTGACTGACGCCTGCCACGGCTAGACACACCGTTGTTGAGGCAGCAGCGTTACTTACCCCTTCGGAAACGGCGGGCCCGTTAAGGAAGAATTTATGGCGAGGCGTCAGACGACTCTAGGCCACGACAATTCCCGGCCGGCTACCGTGATACGGAGAGACGGTGCCATTTGAGATATTGCCCTCGTGTTGACTTTTCCCAAAAGTCTGATAACGAGCATCAAGCGGCACTCACACACACACACACACACGGTGCGTCACGAAAAATGGGGAAAATTAAAAGAAGCAACTTCAGAGCCTGGGAGATAAATGTAATTAACATATAATGTCTTCCAGGTTCCAGGGCGCCTCAGGCAGTCAGCTCTCCTACGTCACACATAAACTTTCCGAGGCCTAACTAAGTCGGAAGGCCGTACTTGAGAAAGTTTGCCAAAACCGATTCAACATCCCGGACCAGGATCCGAAACCGGGCCCTCCCCCCAACGAAACGAACGGCGAAGATAAAGCTGGGTTTCGTAAACATTCATTTCACTTGTTGGTTAACCGAAAAGGGCCCGACACTTCCGGTCGGAGCGAGTTGCGAGAACCTTTTACGATCGGACGATGGAGACGATCCGATGCGCTTTCCGGGCGGCACCGGGGAAGCATATTATTGGAACAAATGCCAAATCCACCACCAACTAGGAGACTAGAAGAAATTAAACATTCTCACAACCACCCAAGACGGAGTAAAACACGGTAAGACCTGATGCTACCGGCGGAACTACACTAGTGGTCATCAGCGTTTAGCAGAAGGGGGTTTGTAGGAACTGGCAGGCGGACACATGTCGCCGGATGATTCGAAACGTGTACCTCGCTTCTATCTTCGCTTCTGGAAGAACACAAACATGTACTACATCGCCCACTCCTCGAGGACGGCCAACGCACCGCCGTTGATGCCGGCCCGGGAGGAGCCCCAATAATCATACAGACGTGGCCCGCGGCTCCCTGGAGCGGCCGGGAGTGCGGACAGGAAATAGTTGGGAGTTATTTTCGACTCCGGCAGCAGACTGAAACTGAAACAAACTCTGCGCCGTCGTGCCGTCTTCTTCTAAACAACGCCCGACGGAACAACGACTAGTTGGTCGCCCCCCCCCACTGCTCCGTCGTCGGTGGTTTGTGCTGGCTGGCCAAATGTAAACTGTAATTAAATTTACTTTCGCATACACACCACCCTCAGCACACCGACTGCCACCGACGAGCTCGAACGGGGGGCGAATCCGGACCACAAAAAAGGCCGCACACCGTTTGCCCCCGATATCTGGAAGGCGGAACAGGCGGTGCAGATTAATTTCATCCTCGCACGCCAATGGCGGTGCGCGCGCGCGCACCATAAAATCGGGCCGGTCGCAAATGCATTCACAGACCTCAGACAGAGGTTGGCTTCGGACCTGTATCAGGTTGGCTTCGGCCTCCGGCGCGTGGGGGACGGACTCGCTCGCTAAGACAACAGCCCCAACTTTCCCGTATCACTTTCGAATGATCTCTCCTCGGGCAGGTCTCTCTCTCTCGGTGGCGGTCTTGAGTCGAGAAAATCAACGTGCTCCACGTGACGGTGAACTAGACAAGCGGAGCCCGGTGGAACCAAAAAAAAATGAACCTCAAGAATTGTGGCGTTCCTTGCATGTAAGGAGCCCCGCCCAACGCTAGAAAACGCAAAACGCGCGAGCTAAAACACAGGCACCAGCCCGACTGGACACTATCTGGGCAAGGACTTCTCGCTCGGCGGGCAAATAAATAGCAAAGTCCGCTACCGTTTCGGTTCGGTTCCGAGGAGACAGGAAGGACGTTATGGTAACTACACGGCAATATTAATGACTGCGATAAGGGCCAAGCACGGGAACGGCAGGGCGCTGTGTGCTGAATTCGCCACGTGGCCACCACATCCTTACGAGGGCCTAAACGATTTTAAACGTGATCTAAAACGGACACAAACAACTCTGGTCCTGGTGCACGGGCCCAGAAAAAGGCTTCCGGAGCATTAAGTTAACGCAAAGAAAGAAACAACAAAATACGTGAAAATTACAGAACGCCCAAGGCCGACGACGACGACGACGTCGATCGGTGTTGTTTTGCATAAACTGCATTAAAGGCAGGAAGTAGAACAAGTGCCCCTACATTGCCCCTGTTTGTGAGTGTGTTTGTCTCAATCTTTAACGAAGCTAATACTTCAGACGGCCACAGACGGGAAAACCGGCCGACTGGCGCTTGCTGGGTGGCGATTCCTTCCCGAATTTTCCTGCCACACAACGTGCCGCTCGGACAGGGTGTTCCGGACCATTCTCCACAGTCCACCACACAGGGTGGTGTGAAACTGTTTCTTATTTTTCTTTCGCTTCGGCAAATGAAATTACCTTACACCTAGGCGCACGTTACCACCATCGCATTCGTTTTTTTTGTGAGCCCATTTTGGGCTTCCCTTTTGCGGTGTGCAGCAGTTTTTGAAAAGATTTTCCTCACAAAACACAGCAACACAACCGCCGGTTGGCTGCCGAGGAAAAGTGTTGAAGCAGAAAATTTGGAAACCCACTTAGTCTCTCTCTCTCGCTCTCGGTCGGTCTGCTTGTGTCGGTTCTGATGGGCCGCACGAAAGAACACCCTCCGACAACGTTTAAAGACTTTTGGGACGATTTAACTCCCCAATTTTTTGGGGTTTTTTTCGCTTGCCAAAATGGTAAGGCAAACCAACCGGATTCGGTGCAGGATCCTTTAAATCACACTGTTAGGATCGTTTTTCGCCCGGGTTTCGCTTCCGAGGCTCCCGACCCTGGATCGATCGGAGTATGAACGGAGAGAGAGAGAGAGAGAGACAGCATTTGGCAGGAATTATGACCTGGTCCGCCGGTATGGGTCCACCGGGGCACAGCAGCACGGCGGCGGACTAGAAAGTGGTAAACATAAACTTTTCCCCCCGCCTGTGCGTCATCTCACTCGTGGCAAAAGGAGAGGGCGATTGAGAGAGAAAAGGCGAATGAGAGAAAAGTCTAGGGAACGTTCGTTCATTTCAATAAATTACTATTTATGAGACCCTGGTCCGCACTCTGGAACGCTGGAAGTTGGAAGAATTGTGTACTTTTGGGTTTTCCCTCACATTTTGTTGTTGCTCGCAGGGCGACGCCGGCGCGGGGTCCATCACACCCGGTGGGGAAAATAAACTCCGAATCTCCGAGGAGCTGCATCCTCCCTGGCGTCGTTGGGTAAAGCAATAAGGATGTAAAAAAGTGGGCCGGAAGCGGACAAAAATACGGCCCGACAAACAGCGTGGGGCGCCAGCGAGGATATGTTTCCCCCGGTGGTGAAGCGGGCGCGGGGCACCCAACCGACTGGTTGCAGGGTTTGGTCAACGAAGTTTAGGTCATGGAAGGTGGAATAAAATATTTACGCCATTCGCCATTCGCTTCCCCCAGGTGTGAATGTTTCCAAAAATTGTCCTTTTCATAACTCATGCCCATCCATAAAATCGGGCCACCGTCGGGTCATTCAGGCTCATTTCAAGGCCATTGGCGCGCCATTGGGGACTTTAATTAAAGAGAAAAAAAGGACAGAAGAAGCGAAAGACGAATTTTACGATGCCAAACCGGGCATAAATAATGGGCCACACGCCGGGTCTGAATGAACGGAATCAACCATCAACATCAACCTTGCGCTCTCGTTAACGCCCGTGTTAAATGCCGCCGCACACGGTGTTGCAGTTATTTTTAAATCGTTTGCAAATTTTCTTCCTGGCCACCGCCACCGGGAACGCGAAACCAGATGCCCCTTTTCGCGGGCCCACGACCACGACTGCTGCCGGCGATGGTGGTTGTGGTGCTAAATATATAATCCCACTTTCGTTCGTTCCGCGCGCATCAACACAATCGACACACACGGCTTCGGGGGTCGAAAAATGTGTTCGTTCAACCCCCGGAGGGGAGGCCGTGGCATGCGGCCCGGTGTCAATTATTTGCGTGTCACTGTCACGCACCGCCACACCGCCGGTCGTGACAACATACCGAACCGAAGGCAGACCGATGCAATCAAATACCGATGTCGATGACCCTGGGCGGAAGGAATTTTCCCCGTGCCTGGCAAGGGTGAGCCAGCGACAAAAAGAAATGGTGAAGCGTGTCAAGAAGATACCGAAACCATTCGTTAAATGTGTGCCACACATCGAGATCGACATCGACAATTGAACTATTTCATCGACCTGAGCTGGAAGCCTGACAGCCATCCGGGCAAATGGCGCTAACTAATAGTAATTTGCACAATCCGCTCTGCTGTGTAATGAACGGGTACACGGGGACAAGTTTAATCATCCGCCATTAGTCTCCTTCATCGGTGCACGGCCCACGCGGCAATGAGTCCGTGGAAATCCGGGAAGACCGGGGAAACCGAGAGGAAGCACTATAAAATCAGCAATAAAGGACCGGTGCGGTGCTTGTAAAGGAAAATGGAAACCAAGGAAAAACAAGTCACCAACTGCAGCGGCGGGAAAGTCGCCACCTGCGCGGTGCCATTTTTGCAAACTTTCTCTATCCTAATTGTCCACCGCGTCCCCGCTCCCGGGATCAGCGGCCCGGTCTGATCCTTATCCCGAGCATTGTGCCCGTTGTGCTCAGCAATTCAGATGAAGCAAAGCGACCGGTTCCGATTCCGCGGATGCTGGAGGCTTCTGGGTTTCCGGAAGACCCCGGAACTGCATAATTTATTTCCGGACCTCTGTCTGTCTTGTCTGTTTTTCCCCACCGAGCCGGGCCGACCCCGGCGGGTTATGACTTTATGGCGTTTTATCGGAACGTTTTTTCTGTGTGAAAATTGATACCAATCTGCATCTTATGATCTGCGGCGCACAAGGCCCTGCATTTTACGTTTCTCGAATGTCAGGTTCGTCAGAAGCTGATGGGACGTGTTAATCTTCAGCCACCTTAGGCGCCTCTTTGAAACAAAATTTTTCAAAATTACTTTCTAGAATTGTTTTCAATTATGTATTATTCCCAAGAAATGCACCTACAACGGTGACAAAGATCTACAATTGGCAAACGCGACAGCTCATCGCAAGCCCCAAGAAACCGCAAACCCATCCATTGCCATAATTAATGAGCAATCGAGTTAATGACTTTCCTTATGAAGGCTCATCACCGGTTGCACCACGGTTCCGATTCGCTGGACTCGACCGCTACTAATCTGTCGAGATCCTGTGACTTCCGGGTCAGATTGGCGATTAGTTTTTCGCACCACACCGACCAAGAGGCGATTAAGTGCGCTCCTCGGAAAGGAATCCGTCACCTTCCTTTGCGTGCGGGTTCAACAAATGAGCAGGATGTTGGTTGTTGATGGTGTTGGCCGATGAGCCCGCGAAAAATATGTAAATTATCTCTCGAAAGAAAAGCAAAGTAAAAGAGAGACACAGAGATAGCGGGAGAGAGAAACCAAAGTGTGGAGAACCAAACTGCGGAACACCGGACCGGGACCCCCCGTTGCCATAAGCGTTGAATAATGGTGATAAATTTGCCAGCATCATCATCAAAGCGTGTACATCTTCGGGTGCGCGCCCCACTGCCCTATCATCATCATCATCGCCTCCATCATTGTCTGCGTCATCACCGTCCGAGATCGCTCTCGTGCTCGTGCTTCCGGCCAAACCGGAATCCGCCGCACGACTTCTGGTGCGACTTTTGGCCACCCGGTCGCGTTATCTAACCCCGGACAGGATGATATTCCGGTGTTCCAAACCTCTTCCAAGGGTAATGGGTGGTAATTTGCTCGCCCCATGGCCAATACTTTGTAGCTACCGCACGCCGGTGGTGGCGGTAGCTACGTTCCGGTTCCGGTTGATCTTACACCAGCGCACTCACCAGCGACGGCAGGCGCCCGCGTCCGTTTCCGAACTTTACGCGCCTCGGTACTTAAATTTCCATCAACGCGAGATTAACTGTCACGGCGAACGAAATGGACGCCGCGGTTCTGGTGGTTCCGGTTCCGGCTCGTGGGAAGAAAACGTGTGCATGACGACGGCGCCGCGGTGGTGGGGTCTGGGACCAGCAGGATGCGGTCTTACGGAAAGCTTCCCGGCCACGACGACGGCGACGACGCGTGTGAGCACACGAATGTAACAGCTGAAACCCGTGAAATATGGGAGCGTTACCGAAAATTTATTTTCCCTGCTCGGTCGGAACTCGGTCGGACCACGGAACGAAGAAGTTGGTCTCGAAGTGCGCAGCGTCTTTTAGATTTACTTCCCGGCTGTCCATTACGCCGGAATTGGTATTACGCGAAACTGTCGTCATCCTTCTGTGCGGGTTTGGCGAGGTCCGTGGCGTGCACTTTTGCACCTTCGGTTTTCAAGGATTGTGCAGTTCCACTCACTGCACCCGAAAACTCCTCCGGAAGCGTAAGAAGAACTAATGTGAAACTAGGATCTTGGCACACACACGCGCGGGGCCAGTAGCAGTAGCAATTACATGAACGAAGATAAATAGGGCAGCCGGCAGCATCTCTCGGGAGAGAGCGTTCCCCGAAAACACTCTCTTCATTCGAACGAATAGATTTATTGCGGCCGAAAAAAGGTGAACCGTCATCTCGATAATCCGCGGCCGGTAATGATTTAGATGCACACTTTTCGGTCCCGATGGCCCACGAATGGTTGGTTGTCTTTTTCGGCAACCCAATCCCCCCGATCTCATCAGAGTCCTTAAGCCGACACGGTTCCGAGGCGGAGTGGTAAGAAAAACAGTGATCGACATTTGGTGCGAATCGCGAGACCACCGTTCTAATGGAGTGTCTAATTTATTCCTGTAGGAAATGGGTAGGAAAATACGGCAGGGAAAGCCTCCAAGGACACGCGGAGAGCTAGACCGAGAGAAGAAGGTAGGATTCGGTGTAGGAATCACACAAAGAGAAAGCGAAAGAGTGACCCCAAACGACAGCACCATATTAGAATATTAATCAGCTTCCGAGACGACAAGGAGCCCTTCGTACTCTCACGAAGACGGCACCTGAAGATCTTGAACTCGAACGTGTCAGGACACTATTGTCCTGGCACTCGCAAAAAGACCAAGAGACCGATTCCAGAGCCGGGAGCCACCGAGTGGCATAATTCCGTTTTCCCGTTTGTCGGCGAACGAAGCTCCTATTATTTATGCGAGGCATTGCAAGGCCCACGCAATCGACGCCCGGCCGGGCTGTGTGTCCTTGTGGCACTCGGGGAAGGCACACACACACACACACACAGCAAGAATGCGCATATCATTGCCGCCGCTATCGTTATCATGGGGCGAGTAGCGGAGCGGGAGTTTTTCCGGCGATAATATAAGAAAATACTCACATAAATTCGTCTTCCCAAGTGACAGTCTGGAGCGGCCATCCACCGTCTGCCTTTCTTTTCCCCCCGTGGGTTGGGTGGGTGTCGGGTTACTTTGGGGCTAACGGTTTTTCGCTCACCACGCGAAGCGCAACAAAGAGACGCAGACCCACACACACGCACATATGGTTTGGTCCGGAAGGAAGGTCCGGCACCTCCGATGGTTAGAGCAGCGCGCCACCAGGAAGGAAGTGATATCGTTCTCATATAAATCACCACCCAATATTGGACCTTAACAACCCCTAATGGGGCGCCGAGCGAGAGTCTGGAACCCTCGGACGAGATAATGCCTTCCCGGACTTCCCCAGGCAGGCGCTTCGTCCTGGACTCGGTGGTGTCGGTCGGTCGATCGGCCAATCGTTCGCTCGCAGTGTATTTGCTGTCTGCGACTTTTGCGCTCTGCCACGTCACGCGACCACCACACGGCCGCCGGCCTATAAGCCTTTCGCGATGGAACACCGATACACACACACATACACACACACAGGGTATGATCAATTTTCTCGCCTTCTGCCGCTGCCCACTTATGCTCGCGCTGCCGAGTGAGTGGGCCCGAAACCGGAGACTCGTCGGCTCGGCGGCGCGCAAAAAGCAACATGTCAACCAGAGATTTATGAGTTCACGACCCTCGGGCTCCTATCGCTGCGCGCGAAGATTGAGGACGACGGCGACGGGGAACTTGGGAATCAAGGTTGAGTTCACCACACCACCAATGGTCGGCGTCCGTGCGCCGAAACCACACAATAATTCAGCGCAAAAGGATAGTCAGCACACGGCGAGCGAGCACCGGAGCCATTAGAGACCCAGAAGCCGACACCATCATTCGAATTCGATTCTCATCGCTTTTAATTTCCTGCCAGCAGCTTTCCTGGCTGGCTTCGCGTAGTGACCATTACTAGCCACTCTGGGGAGGTCGCATTTCTTTTTCCACGGAACGAAAAACTGGCCGCGATAAGCATCAGCAGAAGGGGGCCGGGACACAACCGAGTGGTGACACATTAATGCTCCTGGTTGCTGTACCCTGAATGAATTGCAATCTGCGAGGGATTGTGGATTATATTTTTACGGACTCACTCCGTCCGTGGATCAACAATTTGCCACCTTTCCCGTTTGCTGCGCGTACGGATGCTGTCTCTAATTTTAGTCCCCCACTCGACAGGGACAGGCCAACCGATCAGCGTTGCAGAAAGCTCAGCTGCCAGTCGTTGATTTACTCCACGCAAAATCCACGCCAACAGCTGCCATCGGGCCACAACCGGTGCCAACACACTGTATCACTGTTTTATGATCGCCGAGACCGGGAGAGAGCGAACCCTGCGAATCGTTCAATCGTTCCGGCAACATTGTTGCGTGCCTGTTGGAAGATTTCGAGAGATCCCTCGAGAGGTGCGCACGACAGTTTGTGCGCCGTGATTGCCACATATGACGCATGCCTGGACCCAAGTGTGACACCCAAGGACTGAGTGCCGGCACGTGCAATAACTCGAGTTAATTAGATTGTCTAACTTGTCGGAAGTGGCCAGGGGCTCGGAAAAAAAGGACTCAGCCCTCGAATCCGGACCTCGCACGGACCCGAAGACACATGAGTCACAAGTATTTTTACGTGCCAATGTGCCAAGCGCGCGTAGATTGTAATGCCGTTTGCCGGATGCATCTGCAGCACACGGATCGTGCCCTGGGTCTGGGCAAAAGTTAATCACAAATGCAACGGCTGTCCAAGGCGACCCAGGAGTCGAGTGGGGGGAGGAGGTGCAAAACTTTTACGACAGGTCCCCAGTTATGCTGCACACGGTCACGGCCCGGTCCGACCCGGGACCCGGGCACAGACAGGTTCAACTGCTCGAGTTCAATTGCGTGGCCAGCCAGGCCAGGCCAGGCCATATTACTCGCCGTCTCGTCCGGGACGCCTTTTGGGTCCGAAGGAATTGGCAACTACATCCTGCAGCACTCACCGAGGTTGTGTTGTAATGAAATTTGTCATCCGGTCGGAGTTCGGAGTCGGGTTCACTTTTTTCAACCCGCCCCCCGATACAACCGCACAGTCCCCGCACAGATTCTTCCCAAGTCCTTCCCATCCGACGCAGGTCCTCTCTCTCGCTTTCTCGCTCTAAACATACAGAGGAAATACAACTTTATGAAACACTCTTGTTAAGCTGTCAACCGAAAAAGTTGTTGCAGTAGCGCCGCCCGGTTGCCCGCAGCCCGCAGCAGGTCAGGCGCACCCCGGCGGTCAGGAGTCACCAACAACTGCTGACACCGGGTAAAAGCGGAACAATTTTACAATTTATGTTCCACAACAACCGGACACAAACCGCCAATCACACACACACCCTTACGGTCCTTACGGAAGACCCGACCGAGAGGCAGTTTGTTGACGGTTGTTAAGGGATTTTACGCTTGGATTAGATTAGATTGTCGGCCTGTTTTAATGAAACGTGTGGCGCACACACACAAACAATGGAACGATAAGTTTTCATTTAACTTGTAACTCGTTAAAAATGGTACCGCCTTTTCGTAGATAGTTTAACCCATTTTCGAACAGCGAACCGTTCGCGTGTTGGAGTTAATTATGAAGAACGGCTCTCAAGATGTAACACGGCTGACGACACACGATGGCGAACTTTTTATCCCGAACTCACACACACTTGAGCAGGTTGCCCGCCGCGCAAATGGTGGCCCGGTTAGTAGGATGCTTGAGAAAATATAAAAAGAAACCACCGAACCACAGAGCAGAACTGCACCGGGTTTCCGATAAACTCAAATAGCAACTTTTTCTCGACCAGCACGTTCCGCCGGTGCGGCGGACGATACACACACAAACACACACAGACACTCACATCCAGTAAATACACTTCAGAAAATTACAGCCCGCCGGGTGTTCCCGGTGGTGGCCGGTTATCATCTCGAAGGCTGCGCCGCGCCCGCTTCCGGTTCGATTCGGGTTTCCCTGAGACCGGGAAAATATTTCCCAAGACGCTTGCAGTTGTCTGCGAAGAAGGCGCACATCAAACGGAACCGTGGTCCAGTCCGGGATCCGACAGGGTTTGCTTCGAAATCGGGCATCGGGGGTTGGGAAAAAGAAATCGCCCTCAGCCCTCGCAACAAGCTCCGAGAACTGTCATCAGAATTTCGAGTCCCGTTCTGCAGTTTCTTCTTCCGCCGCGCCCCCCCCCCCCCCCGTTTGGGCAAAGGATGCACTCTGCCGGTTTGGCCATTCCGACCAACAGCAGTGCGGGAACAGATTTTCCGAGCAGAGTACACAAACAACCTTCAGCCGGCAACGGGGACCAGGAGGACGGGATCGCAAACACGAAAGTAAGAACAATTGCTTTGCACCGTCACCAGCGGCACCGCAAGACGATGCATCCACCGCCGAAGATGCTCTCTTCTGCATCCGTGGAGAAGTTTGTTTATTTGATCAGGCAACAGCAGCAGCAGCAGCAGTTTCTGTTTGCGTTGGCATTGCAGTGGCAGCAGCCTCGGAGTGGCCGGAGAAGGAATGAGCAGCGGGCACGGACAACAAACGAACGAAGGTATGCAAAATTTTACAAGAAAAATATCTCCAACCGAAGGATCCGCTCTATTTGCACTGCACACGGAATCGGTACAATCTGCGGGAGTGAGCTGAACGAAAGTCACTTCAGTTTGCTGCTCCAGCGAATTGGCACAGAAAAATCTCGTTACTAGTCTTCCCTCTTCCCTGGGCCAGGGCCGTGCCAGGCTGGGGCCGAAATTATGCAAACAGGAAATTCGAGCACACACAAGCATTGTTTCATTACGATTAGAGAGCGCAGTGCAAGAGCAATAGCAAGAGAGAAAAAGAGATAGCGGCAGATCCTGTCATATGGCGTGCGGATCGAAATCCCATCCCTGCCACCTCTTGAGCCATTACAGGGCATCGAAACATCGACAAATGCACGCGAAAAAAGTGCCCTAAAAAGGATTCTCTCTGCCGTTTGCGTTATGGGTTCCGAAATAGCCGAACACTGACCGAGGTCCAATGATTAAAATCAAATAAAACTTTTTGGGCGGCACACCGAAAGGAACGAAACCCAACCCAAAAGCGTGCCTTTCGCCGGAAAAGCGTGTTGAATTTTTCATCAGTAATTTGTCGTCGGGGGGGTGGTTCACCGTCGGGAGTTGGTGACAGATGGAATTTGTGTCACATGGTGCCTCGGTCAATGCCGGCGACAATTCCCAGCGGTCCCATTCGGAGCGGGGACTGGCGTTTTGCGTGACACACGGGCTGGGTGCGCTCCATCGATCGATCGATTCTCTTTCTTGCCGACAGATGATGCAGCAATTCGCACCAGAGCACCAGAAAGTAGCCACAACCTTCCCAAAAACACGTCGCAGAGTAGTGCGCCGAAGAAAGAGCGAGGCGTCTGTTGGTGTGTGTGTGTGTGTGTGCGTGCGGCGGGAACATAATTTACGACGGTGTCAATAAATTTATATTTGACAAAATATGACAAATTTCCATCGTGAATCGTTATTAATGCACGCCGAACGTCAGAAGGGCCGTCCTGCCATTAGCTGACAGGGCGTTAAGGTGACGAACACTACGAAGGATTGGTTATTTACGAAAATTATGCAAAAGTGTGCTCCGTCCAATAAATATTGGAGAAGTTTGTTATGCCCAGTCCATTGATTACACAGTGCATGTTTCACTCCTGACCGAAAATGATTTGCCACACAAACATTGGTACAACAACATGCCGACGAAGGATTTTCACTGTCCGTGTGTGTGTGCGTCAATAGTCAACAGACTCTCCCAGGGCCGTTGCTTAGCATAACTTACTTTTAATCTCCAATAAAACACTCCACTCCAATCCAGAGCAAGAGAGAGACAAAAAAGCGATTCAAATAGCCTTATGCCCCTGATGGCAGGATATTCTTCAAGTTTCATCAACTACCGCCATCAAGCAGCCGTGTAGAGCCCCGCCGGAGCGTGAAGCGCTTCGTGTATTTATCTCGTTTACATTTTCCTCCAACTGCGGAGAGGGTGCTTTCCTGGGACGGGCCTGGGCGCGAGGACACTCTTCTCTCTGGGGCATTCATAAAATGCAAATTCCCCATAATTACAAACAATATTTACTCGCCGCGCCAACCAGCAGCAGTTGCATCATGCCGCCACTGCCACTGCACGTGTCCTTGCTCCGGGGGCCCTGGATTTCGCTTCACCCAGCCTGGCCCGGATGCACTTCCCTCCGGTCGGCAGCTGCCGCAGCAGCTTCCGGCGAAAGAAATTTCGCGCACACAAACTCCCATCAATCCCATCTGTACACACACGTACACACACACACACCCCTAGACGTCGTGTTTGCTACGAGAAAACGCAATAAAATTACGATTTTCCCTGTGCGGCCCGAGAGCTGACACGCTGACGGTGCCCAGGATGCAGTGCCCGGCCCACGGAAGCGTTTAAAGTTTGCAACTCGCATCAACACGCACCATCCCGTCACAGGCCGGTCCGGTCCGGGACCGGCCTACGAGGACCTCCATCTTCGTGGGCTCCCCATCCAGGGAAGCCAGCTCCGGCGGTAGCCGGTTACCGATAGTGACTAATGAAGTGGAGCCGTGTGCTGTTGCCGGCCGATCCGGCTGCTGGCTGCCAAAGGACGCCACCGACAAATAACGCGCCGACACTCGCTCGGCACACAATGTAAGCATAAATATATTGCGCGAGACGCAAAGCTCTTTTATATTACGCAAGGAAGAGGCCCCGACATCGTGGGCCGTGTGCGCGCGTGATGTGAATAACGTGCTTGCTTCCCCCTGGCTTCGCAAGGACACACACCGTGGTGGCCAGGCGTTCACGGCGTGAAGGACGAGCCTTTTTAGACGCACAGACGCCCGGACGGTCGAGATGCGTCTTCAGGCGCCACTGAAAAGGATCACGTTTCAAAATTTCGTCAATATGATGCCCAACCAAGGAGAACGCGGACGGCGGCCGGTGAAGAATATCGCGTCTCCAGCGCCATTCGTTTAGCTTCTTATCGGATGCAAGGGGGGGTCCTGGGAAAGCAGTGGGAAGAGAGTGTTGTGCCATGCGGTTACCATCACCCCCGTTCACGGTCACGGCGATGTGCGCGGCGGAAGAGATCACTCTGCCGACTCTGTCGCTGCTGATGCTGCCTTTGCGGCGTAAAGGAGAACCTATAATGAAGCAACCATCAATCGCGTGAAACATCGGCCACCGTGTGGCGGAGTAGCAGCGGCAGCAGCATATTGGCAGCATCGGGACCACCAACGACGACGACGCCGACGACGGACGTGGCATCAGATGGATTGAATGTTCATTTTCAGGATAAAATTACTCTCTCGCTCGCTCGCTCACGCCGCTGGTGCGTGGTTCATTACGGTGCGGCGCGGCCTGCCACGTGTTGTGCGCTTTTCCGGCCATTCGTCGTCCGTTGGTGCCGGGTCCACCGGGCCAAATTTTCCCGGGCCACGGAACGGACGACGATAGCATATCGTTAGCGTCATCGTGCCGACCACACCACGCAGAGACTGAGCTTCCGGCCGGTGGCATTCCTCCGTGGCTGGGTCGGGGGGGGGGGGGGCGGCATATTTTCCACCGCCCTCCACCGTGGGCCACCCGCCACCCACCGCATCGCGAGAGTGATTGGCCCAATGCGAGAATAATGAAGCTCGGAAGCGCTCTGGGACGGGCGACGTCGAACGTCGAGTCTAACGAGATCACGGGCTGGACGGGCGTGTAATGTGACGTGGTACGCACGCACGCACGCGATGAGGACACGACGGCGTGTTTCTCCGTGACGCACCGCGAGGTGGTCGCCGAGTTCGTTCCATTCCACACAGCCCACATCAAAACAACACTCATGCGTAGCACCTCGGAGCCGTGCACTTCTCGTGGGGATTAAACATTCAACGAGATTCCGTATTTTTCTCTCTCACTCTCTTTTTGAGGCCGGCCTGTACAAGAATCGACCAATTTTTTACCGATCGGAATGTTGCTACTAACCTTCAGCGTTCGTCGTGGGGCGTTATGCTTCGGATTTTATGTTGGCATGGGGCGTTTTATAGCCGAGGCCATTTTTGGCATTTGTTTGTCGCTTGGCCCATCAAACCGCTAAAATTCATGATGAAATGTTTGGAATTTTTTTTCGGCAGCAGCTGTAAAGGATGCTCGCTGCAATCAGTTCAATCATTCCTAATTACTGATTAAACCTGTTCTAAAATATTTGGTAATGTAGTAAATTTTGCGGCTTTTTTGGTCTCCAAACACATAAATAAAATTGTTTCCGAATAACAAAAAAACATATAAATATGACCAAAAATCGAAAAGACGCTACTGTAGCTACTGCGAAGTAAACGCTTCCTCCATCGTAATTGTTGCTAGGAGCGAATGGCGGTCACTAGAAGCTACGATGAGGCGAAGATGTCGCTTTCCTTCGACCGCGCGGATCGAGTAACAGCATAAAACAAGTGCCCGAACAACATGGCATAATGCGAACCGCACTTCACGAACTATCCCCATCATAAGCCAGCGCCGGGTCCGTGGCACAACTGTACCAATCACAACATCGCGCCCTGGGGAGGGAACCATAAAATGCAAATGGCGAGTGTGGTGTGTTTTGTTTGTTCAACCCAAACTGTTGTTTCTCCCCGTCCGCTGGCATATACCCCCGATTACATCGGTAATGTTATTTCGAACGGCGAGACTGTTGCATGTCATTGGGGTGCGCGCGATTGAAATTAAATTTATTTTGCGCGTCCGGCCGCAACCGGTCTGGCGTGTGTTTTTACTGGGAAGCGAGTGTGTGCGAGTGAATTTTAAATTAATTTTCCAATCTTCGTAAGCGCAAGCCCAAGATACGCCGTGGATTCATTAGAAGAAATGTCAAACAATCGCCCCGCACGCAGCCCGACGGGCAAGGATCGCACGCCTTTCGGTGGCCACTTTAATTATGAGCCGTGTCGTGGTGCGAGACCGAGCACGTGGAGTGTCGTAAATCAACGTGATTTATGCTTAATCAAATGAACCGACACACGGACAAAGAAGTGGAAACCACCCAAAAAACTGCTGCTCGCTACCTCAGTTTATGCTTCGCTTTTCAGCGGCAGGTTGTAAATAAAATTATCGAAAATATGTGTGCTGAACGCAAGGCTCCCCCCCCAAGTGGTCAAAGAGACTCCCGCAATCAGACTACGATCATCTTGATTAAGTTAATGCGTTTTCAAACAATTGCGCACACCGTGTATAGTGCCCGCGAAACAAGATAATCCCCAATCGTCGGTCCGAGCCCGAATCGCCTTGCCGCCGGTGGCGAAACAATGGGTCCTGCGCCGGTAAGATTGGTGCGTCCGGCGGCCTGGCACATCGTAAATCATTATTCACGCTCGCCGCTCACAATTAAAAGCCGCCTTTTGCTGAGTGCGAGGTGCGGGCAAGTTAATCATATTTGCATTTCACTGGATTACGTGCCTGGGAAGCTGCTGCTGCCGGTCGCTGGTCGGCCCGGAGCACCGGCAATCCTGGCCGACGAGCGTGCTGCGGCCAAGGGATTTGCCCACCGTCGGTGCCGATTCGCCTCTTGCCAAAGATGGTGCACTGATGAGTGCACGGCGGGTGATGGTCAGTGTGTCGGCCGAAAGGACGACCATAGGACGACCGGACCCCATAAATTATTCGCCGGCCCAGGACACTCGATTGTTAATATATGGCGCGTCGGGCGGGAAAGATGAAAGATTTTCCACGGCGTTTCACAACAGCCCATCCAGTGTCCACACGCCACGCGATTCCCCGAAGGCCGTCGGAAAATTTATGCTCATCTGCTCGCCACTGCGGGCGTGCCGGCCACAATCTCGGGCCAGCAAAACATATTCCCACCGGACCCGGACCCTTGATGTTCCGGTTTTCTTTTTTTTCCACTGCTGTCATCCTGGAAATCGTTTAATTTACTCTCGATACATTCACCGGACACTCCGGGAACGGGTTGAGCGGGACGGGGCCCGGTGCCGGTTGTGTCCTGTGGCCGGCTCACCGCACGCATTGTCGGTGATTGAAAAAGCGGACGCTATTTATGCCCCATTGTTTTTCAATCTACTCGCCTCGCTCGCTCGCCGGGTGGTTTGTTTTCATTTGACATCATTTTCCGGCTCTCACCCGGAGACTCCCCGGCAGGGATTCCCTAATGCAACCACACACACACACGGGCACACGCACGCACGTCCTGCTGACATCCTGCTGATGCGTCGTGCCGTGCGGTTGGGAATTAATCATTTGCTACATCAATCATGGATGCGGCCGGATCACGTGGCCAAGGTGGCCGAGGCCGCCCACAAGATGGCGGGCGGATGCCGATTCTAAAGAAGATCCCATGATTGTTTAATGGCATTACAACAACTTGCCACTCGCCGTGACGGGCGAAATAAATCGCTGGCGAAATGCAGCTGAAATAATTAAACAGCTCACAGCAAACGGCCAACAGAACGGCCGGTCGGTGACATCATTCCGGGGGACACTGGGCCGCTGTTTCGCTCGATGACGTGCGTTCGGAGCTCACAAATCGAACCCCACACACGTCAAGGGTTCTCCACCGGTTCCGGGGGGTTCCTTTCGGCTCGGTCGCATCTGTGTTACTGTGCGCGCGATTCTGCATTGAAATCAACCGGAAGTAATCCCATTACACCTTCACTCGGGCAGCAGACCGGGCTCGGGACGGGTTCTCCCGAGACCGTGCCGCCGAATGAAATGTGTGTAAACTTTGTGTAAGCCCCCGATTTGCTCGAATTAAGCCAGTTAGCAGACAGTTTTACTGTGGGCGGTTTTTTTGGGCGAATCCACACACCCGCCGGGCGGGGGTTTGTAATCCCTTTTTCGGGCCAAAGGTGTCCCTTTTTCCTCTGGTCCACGCCGAGTTCAAACGAACTTTCGGTGGCGACGATTTTCAATCACCGTGGAAACGTAAACTTTTTCACCTTCGCGAACGGAACGAGTTCCGCGACCAACACGGGAGCCCCGGTCGCATCCGGTGTTGCAATGCAGCCCGGTTTTGACCGGACCGGAGTCCGGGGATCGATTTTAATTCAAACACTTCCGGATCGCAAGGATGGTACGCGCTGAAAACCCTTTAAACCGAGCGCCTCCCCACCGGATGTCGGGGGCTTTAAGCCATGTCTTCGCTATTGGGGCATCCCTTTTCTTACTGTGCGGGTCGCTCTAATGTAATTAGGAAAATTGCGTTATCAAGCTTTTCTGGGCTAATCGTCCCAGCTACGTGGTTGGCACACGTGGCGTGGCGCCGCACCGATATGAGAGCGTACGCGTGGTGAGCTGAGCATTTAAATTCAATCTCAATAATTAATCACTCCGGGTCTCGGAGACCTCAGTCGGTCGATGATGACTGGGAGATGATTGGAAACCGCCGGAACTCTCCGAGATCCAGTATGTTAATGTTGGCCGGTGGTTACGGTGGTTTCGGGCCGCTTTCGACGACCACTCCCGGGCGACGACCTGAGCTGCCTCGGCCGGGAATCGATATCTCCGTGGTGGTGCCGTGGCGTGGTTCCGCGAATTCCAGAACCCGGGGGCCCCTCAAGCGGTTGTGGTTTGTGCGAACTTTAAAGGTGCCACACGGCGTTTGCTTGAGCGTTGTTCGGTGTTCGGCGCCCAAATATTGACTATGAAAACATTAACACTTCTCGCATGCTCGCGGGACCCCGTCCCGGCCGCGCGTCGCCGGTTGAAGGTGACGAAATTGTAATATTTACACTGCCAGACGCCATCTTAACGTGGTTGCCCGGTGATGGTGGGGATACGATGAACGAACCGGCTTCTGCTTACCTGTAGATCGAAAAGGGAAGGAAACGGAAAACAAACCATTAGACAATTAAATTTGGAGTCGCACAGCTTCTTTGTCTTAATCGCTTCAACACATTACTCTAAAAATGCTACAAACACTCAAACGCTGGGTGGACCATAAAATGAACGCAAGAAGCCGCACGCAGCCCAGCATAGGTCGCCATGCATATGGATCACATGCCCCCCGTATCCGATTAAGGGCTCGAGTGTGCCATCCCATGAAGTCGTTATTGTCGTCGTCATCGCCAGCGATTTGAGTGCGGCCGAGAGTTTGTGTTTATAAAATAAACAAATTAAGAAGCTTAGAAAGTAATGCCTTTCCGACGACGAGGACGATGCGAAGTGGTTGAAAAGAATGGAGCGTAACACACACAAAAAACACCGGGCTTCATTCGGGCGTCGCAGAGCAGCATAAAATCCGCGCCGAAGCTCCGGTGCCATCAAAATCGAATTTCATTTCACCGTTCAATGATTTCAGCTTCCGATTCGGCCCGGTTAAGAGCCATCGGGCACGCTGGCTTGTAACGACCCTTATGCTCGTCTGCACGAGGAACGGAACCGAAATGGGAAACCAACTGACAGCCCACAGCAACCACCCGGCAGCAGCAGCACATCATATCGCTTATCTGTCTCTCGCTCTCGCTCTCGAGACAATAAAAACGATAAATTTTTCAATAAATTAATCATCATTGGATATTCATATTCGTAATAATAACAATTCGTTTTCATTCAATCTTCTTGCCCCACGACGCCCCGCCAACCGGGCGGTTGAAGGATTTTCCACTTCCGCGGCATGGTGGGTGATGGGCCCGCTCTGTTGAGGGATTTATTCGAAATTCGGTGAGCCGTTTCAGGTTCTGTTCCGCTGCCGCCGCCGCACGACTCGCCGCTGCGTCTTCTAGTTCCGCGGGTTAGTTTGTTAACACACCCACCACACGCCACAGCCACGCCATCGCAAGAAATATGTGTTCGGGGGGAGGGGCGGGATCGGAGCATCCACATATTCGTACGGTGCCATAAAAATCATAAATTTATTCAATTTGTTTCGTTCGCTCGGTGCCTTTTCCGTGTTCCGCCGCAGTTCCATCGGTGCGGGGTGGAAAATTGCTCAATCGAGGGGCTGACTTTTCTTCGAGCGCCTTGCCAGACCTGGCTTTTAAAGCTAAGGGCGCTAAGAGAATATTTTTCATTTCACTACTCTCGCGGTGGTACAGGCGGGAGGACGGACGGCTGCAGAGATAAAGTGCGCCGTATGACATGGAAATAAAATGAAACAACCAGCCACCAATCCCGGTGGCGGCCGGTTCCGTCATTCCAGGTTGACAACGCCTTGAGGAACTGTTACGTGCGCTAAGGTTGTGTCGCAGTATGCTGTGCGCCGATTGACAGCCGTCCCGTGGGTAGCCTTCCTTGCTTCCTGCTTCGGTTGCTACGCTCACAGGTGGGTCAATAAGTAGTGACGCTAGAATGTGAAAACTTGATTTTCACCAACTCCAAATGCGGCTTTGGATCGGAATTTTGGTGGTTGTGAGAATTTTTGTTACAAACGTAATACAAAATGCACAGTGCTCAGTATTAACCATTTTCTGGCTCGCACTGCTTCCTGATTCAAATGGAACTGACGAACGTGAACGCACTGGCCTAGAACACCGGCACGTAAAAAAGTTCTACCCCGAAAGTACGAAATACTTTACAACACATTTGGAAAATCTGTCCATTTGAAGGATTTGTTCGATTTCGCCCCTTCGGAGAAAAAAGGAAAGAATGCAAAACGGGACAAGAATCACCCAACAAGAACCCCTCCCGCGCGCATCGAATCCCGATCCCGTTGGCTTATCCTCCTCGATTATCCGAGTTTGGTAAGGGATCGAGAAGAAGGCTCGCGGCGCGGCACGGTGCACCGAGCATAACGGCACACGGTGTAATGTATGGTGGAAAATCGGCTTTATAGGATGGAAAATTTCTCGACATGAGCTCTCTTTCGCGGCTCACTCCTTTCCCTGGCCGCGTCCCAACCTCCTCGTGCACTGCGGGTAATGCTCCGTTTCGATTGGTTTGAGAGCGCTTCAACCGTGGCGCAAATGGAGAGGAAAATTGTGGCGCGCACACACACACACACCGACCAGGGTCGCCGCCACGGCTCTGGATAATTTATCCGCACGAAATAAAGGGGATCCGGTTTGGCGACTGTGTGCGGTTCTCTACGGGCCGGGAATGGGAGTGAATCTTTCATAAGCGCGCCTTGCTGCCCGGGGGGAAGGTTATATGCAAAAGTAGCGCCCAAAAAAAAAAAAAAGCGAAGAAAAACCCCACCACGATTTTTCCCTCGCAACGCGTGTGTGTATGTGCCGTGCCGTGTCGTGTCGTGTCGTGTGGGATGAATTTTATTTTGCGCAACGAACACAAGACACGGCCGTGTCGGCGGGTCGGGCCTGAAGAAAGATCATTTTCTTTCCATGTTCACGCTTTCCACCGCGCGTTGTTTCCCTTCGCCACCCTCGGCGGCGGCGGCGGATCGCTTCCGTCCCTCGGCGACCTTCTGTCTCGCTCGATTCGTGGCCAAATTTGTAAGAAAAAAACCCCACCACCGGCCGGCGTGTGCGTGTGGATTATTCAAAGCGTGGCGCAGTGCGTACTAAAACGCACGGTGTACAACATCGCCACCGGCGCTTGCCACCTTTTACGACCGGAATCGGCAGAGGACACGAGGCTAAGGGATCGAACGGTCGTCGAGGAGGGTTGGGTTTTTATATTTACCACGATCACGACAACCACGACGACGACGACGGCGTGCAACACACAACTTGTGAGCATAAATCAAAAGAAAAATAAAACCCAAACATCTTGGGCAAATGGTGCCTGGAACGTTGCCCGCCAGAACACTGCCTCCATCATCTTCGATTAACGAATTCACTTCGTGGCCCACCCGTAGATTAGTAGGAAAATTAGTCATTGAAAACGGCCGCATTCCCCAAACGGAACGATTCACACGTTGCCCTCGCAAGGAGCTAACTACGAAGCGCAGCACCTGTTGCCCCGTTTCGGTCCGAAGGTCCGGTCATCACCCAGCCCATATTTCAGTGTCGTTCCGGCCATCGGAATGTCCATCGGCGCAAAACTAAAAATAACATAACTGCGCGAAAAGCGGACGAGCAACCGACGAGTTTTGTCGTAAACCGCTTTCGGTCGCTCAACATTTCCCGAATCAAAAACAACCGGAAAATGCCACCATTTTTTTTTTCTTCATTGCTGGATGGGCCACCAAAATTGTGGGATGGAAATGATCGGCCACCTGTCCACCCGCCGTTTGGCTTGAGAAAAGGTGCGCAATAAATAAGGTCACTTCGCATGCCTCCTTTTTCTTTCTCTCTCTCTCTATCGCTCGCTGAGCCATGTTTTGCAGGAATTAAGGTGTCGAACCGCAGGTACCAGACACACACACACACACGATGTGTTTTGAAAAGTTAAGCCCCATCGTTAAAAGAAAAGCCAAACGGGCTGGCGAACGAACGAACGAACGGTGGCCGTATCCGTTTCCGCTTGGCCCGGGACGGGAGTGAGTTTGATGGATGGAATACCGTTCAAGGCGTCTTTTCGAATCTTTCGGCCGGGCCAAAGACGGCCGGAGTGCAAACACACATTCCTGACGCTGGGCTGGGGCTGGGCGTAGCTCTCCCGGGTCTCGATGCTTCTCAGCTGCTTTAAAGTATGATTTATGATACGGCGGAATTCTCGTGCTCCAGAAGCTAGAAGCTATTTTTGGCCCGACGTGGCCTATCGCTGTCTCTCAGTCTGCGTCACGAGTTGGAGAAAGGGGTTCCGGGCGTCGGCTTAGGCGACCCAGATAAGGTTGGGATTGCACACACTTACGGACGTTCGAAACCGTTCCGCTCCGATCGCGGTCAATCCGGTTGCTGGTGCCACAGTGGTACAGTGTGGGCAAATCAAACCAAACCTTAGTCATCATTATGGTCACTACTGAAGGGGGCTCCAAACATTTTCCATTGAAAGACTACAAATACACTTTCACTTTGAAGACCGCCACAATGGATCTATCTAAGCGCTCACTCGTGTCTCACTACTTTCCATCGCTTTCCTATCAGTTACGAGAAATTGAAACACACAAACCAAAAAATAAAGGCCCCAAAGTCCATGAAAGATGGCAAAAGGAAACTTCAACGACGGGCATTGGCGAAAAGTTTCCTTTCCCGGGCGGCGGTGGAGGCACGGCGGAAACAAAGTGTACAGTCATCAGCAATAAATAATGCTCTGGCTGCGGAAAATTTCTTCAGATCTCAGTGGGCCGGGGACCCCCTTCGCCGGGCCAGAAACTTTTTCCGGCTCCACGACGAGATCCATCCTTTACCTAACCTGCCCGGGGCCGCCCGCGGTCCAACGCGCAAATGGAAAACTGGCATTTTAATCCGATTATAATGACAGCACTCCGGGGGCCAGTTTTCCGGAGACGCGATAAGGATCGCCGACGCGGACTGCCCGACTGGCGGCCGGGCGGCCAGTCAAAAGTCGGCCCGTCCTTATCGCGAAACCGGAATCGTTTGATTTTAGCAACACACAGGACGAGGCGCGAACGAAAACATGGTCCGGAAAACTTATTCCGGACCACGGATTTCTTTTTATCCGGTGCCGGAGCGCTCGACCCGACCCCCGCTGGCTAGACCATTACGCTCACTCGCACACCCGCAGCCCGTATGTTTCACGCAAAACTTAAGTCAAAAAGGATCAAATTAAAAACGGATTGTTTCGCCCGAAAGTAGTTACTCTGCCAACGGAGACTTAGTCTTGGCGCCAGTCTGGAGCGCGGGATGGGTGTCCGTGTGCCTCACTGGTTGTTCCGCCGGGAGCACTACGAGTACCATAACTGCGCTCTCTCTCTCTTTCTCTCTCGCTTTGGCTCCCGGGAGTCCATTAGGAAAATGGAAAAGCTCCGAGTCACAGGCATCATCGTCAGCCCATCTGCGCACGAACCGGAAGGTGCCGACCCCTTGGAAGGTAATAAAAGTTAATCCGAAACGAAGCAAAGTTTACAATTTCACCTTCGGATCCGACACACAAACTCACTCCGGTCCCATTTTCCCGCGGGCCCCGGGCCCCGAGCCCTGGGCCGAGCCGGCCGGGAAGAAGAGATAATGTAAGAAAACACTTTCTTCCAACTCTCGGTGGTGCAGTAATTCAAAGATCAAATTTAATATCTACGAATCTGCTGCTGCTGCTTCGCGGGTCGGCCTTCGCGGGAACGAAACCGAATTCGAAACCCGCCCCGTTCCGAAAGGAGTCACAGTCCCTGCCGCGGCAGCCGCAGACCGAACGCCGTTCTGTTTGAAAAGTGGCAAAGAAATGTGTTCGCGAGCGCTAATTTAAGGCGCAAGAAGATGGCGTTTCGCGTTCGCGGCCCCGGTGTCGGCTTGCAGTTGGGAAGTTATCGGAAAATATGGCCCCGGTGCCAAGGTTCGGCCGTATTTTAGCGTACACAGCGCGAAAGCAACATCGGATGAATTGCTCCATGAACGGAAAGTGTTCATTCGGAGCAACTTATTGGGGGGGTTCCTGTTTCACAGTTTCGATTGGAGGCTTCCCATATCACTGCTTTACATTTCTCACTTTGCTATCTAATTATCCTTATGTTTTGCGTTCGTTCTAATTATTTACATTGATTCTCTTAAAGCTCTAGTTTTGCTTCATTTACGTCTTTTTGTAAACGAACAGCTTTTGCTATCCTTTCTATACTTAACAAACTTTTACTATCTTGACCGCGATTGAGCTCCATTTTTCAACTTTTAAGTGTTTTTTGTCTATTTTCTAATTAGTATCATTCAATAAACAGCTGAAATGGATGCCTCCAACAAGACTCCAAATAAAGAAGCGTTGAAAGCACTACGCGTGTGCAATTGAATTTAATCGTTGCGATTCCGTTCCCTGAACACCCGGGACCGGTACGTGTGTGTGTGCGTGTGTGTTTGTTGCGTGTGCTGGTCTAAATCGATGGCGTTTAGAAGCAAATTATCCGTACATTTCACTCGGTACATGGGCCCCCGCCCCGGGAGACCCGTCCCTTGGCGGGATCTCTAATTTTGCAGCAAACGCAGCGCTGCAGAGAGGAGCGAACCGACGCACCTAGACCTAGACCGCAACTGTAATCGAACTTTTAGCGGAACGATGAGCGCCAGTGGCACCCGGGGCAGCCCCAGACCCCCCCCCGAGCGGCCCACTTGATGCTGGTGGCGGTGCAATTAAAATGTGCATACGCAAGCAGAATGCAGCCGGCCACCCGAAAGCTGCGTGCGCGGCGGCGGCGTACGAGTTAAAGCGCACCTTCCGCAAACACATTTTCCGCATCAATGCCAAACGAACGAGATCCTCGCGCCCGAGGACACACACGCACACCGGTGCAGGCGGGCACAGGTAAATATGTTGCAATTGCAGAAAGTTGCCAGCCCAACCCACGGGGCAGGCAGGCAGCCTGCGTTGCGCTGGCCAGCGATCCGCGCGTGAACGTGTCCTTCTGTTGGGCAGCTCATAATGAGCGCATCGTTTCCAGCGTGACCAGCGGGCCCACGCACAGGAGGCGGCAGAGCATCGTATGCATCATTAATCATCGTCCCCCGGTACCGTGCCACCCCGCTAACCGACCGTCGCTTCGGAGGCACTTCGGCGCAGTGGTTTTTGATTTAGCTCATTATACTCCACATTGGCTTTCGGTGCATCTCGGTGCGGCCCCAGGGGGTTTACCCGGTTTTTTAGGACCACCAGCACGGGTCCTGCTCGTGCCGACAGCTCGAACCATCCCCGCAAATGGCGCAAAACGACGACGGAACGAACCGTCCTCCGTCCGTCGTCATCGCCGTCCGAGTGACCGACGATAGTTAAACCGATGGACGTTGCTTTATTTTCCAACCCCACCACTGTTGGGCCAAATGGACGACCGGGAAATTGGCGGCTATTGTAATGGGCCACGGACCAGTACGGCCATCAGTACCAGAGCGCGCGGTACTCCGACAGACAACTCCATCCGACAGCCCCACCACTTCCGGCAGCGCGACACACCGCGGAAACGGGGTGACAATTAAATCGATTGGAAACGGCCACCGGTGTCGCTGCCGGTTTCATTTGTGTAATTTGTCCGGACAAGGATGTAGCTCATTTGTCCTTGTTCGTGAGGAGCGCACCATGATACAGCTCTCAGCTGTTTTTTTTATGGGAAGTGTTACCGGAGGAAGCCGGGTACTTCAAAGGCAAAATATTGACTTCATCGATCGGTCGGGTATTTAAAATGCAGAAGCCATTTTGCTAATGGGTACAAGAGAGAAAAAAACTCATCAGCCTATCGATAGTTCGAGGCATTCGAGAAAAGAGGCTCGAAAACCGTCCGTACTGTACACATACGATATTAGGTTGATTAAAATCGTCCTGCAAATCCTGAGATAGTTCGTAGCGCGACCGTTGTCGCTATCGTTCAAGACGGGTCGCAAAGCCTAAAGCACACGACCCACGGGCCCTACAAACGTGAGTACTTCCGGTTTTAGCGTCTGCCGGGGGTCGTTGCATCATCCATCATGCGGTGTGGTGCTGGTCTGCCGCCTTATTGCGTCACTCTCGATAAACCCCTGTTTTCGGAGCTGCTCGTCGTTGTGAAGGCCGTCGCTTGACGAGTGACGGACGGACCCCTCCGCCGGTGGCATGTGGCGTTTTGTAACGTCATACGGACCACCCGCTTGAAGAAGCGTCGGGAGAATTCATACGGGAAAAGTGAAATCATAGCACCAGAGCGAAGCCTACGGGGAACGCCACTTTGAGCCCCGCCGGGCTTCCGGGCGTTGCATTTCCGTTTCCGGCAAACGTTTAACCATCGAACCGCGTGGTCGCAGCGAGCAACGAGCTTTGGTCCCCGGACAGGGCTCAATCCGCAGCCGGGTCCGGGTCGTAGGCATCGTGTCACCGTTAGCGGCCTATTATTGTCGCCAGAAGCAAGGCCGCCAGAGCCAGTCAGGGAATGACTTCCGCTTCCGGAGGCCCCGACGCCTTCGAGGAGCGATCGGGCAATTGATCGTCAAACTTATCGCCGGTGACATCGCTGGCACTCTTCGGAAAGCCCTTCGGGAAAGTGCGGTGGCAGCCCCATCCGGACGAGGCCGCCGGCCTTTCGATGGTGTGTGGTCGGTCGCGCGTTGCCCCTTCGGACCGAATAAAACTTGATCCTTTTTTCGAAGGCGAGCGCTTCCGAACACCACGCCCTTGCCGTTGCGGCCTTTGGACGGTGATTTATTGGAAAAAAGGGTGACAAATGACGTGCGGTGCCGGCGCCGGAGTGGCAAGAGCCATCTCCTTCACTCGTCCTCGGCGGTGACATTTATCGATAGGCACGGCCCCGCCCCGGACTGAAGCCCGTTGATCGTTGATGGAGGCGCCTGGTCGCTCACGCCTTTTAACAGCCTGAAGTTTGAAGTGGGTCGCTCCAATAACGCGGAAAAACAGCACACAATCTACATAAAAGTGCACAGGGCCACAGAAAACCGGTGAGGCCATTAAATTAAATCCTCTTAGTTTTGTGGTGGGGTCTAGTAAACATCAAGAAATAAACGTCTTTTCCGGCTCATTAATAATTGTTGCTCAGTTCCAAGGAACTCCCAAGCTGGTCACCAGACCATCGAGCATCCTCTGGCCGTGCATCAAAAACTGTGAACCGAAGCATAACGGGCAATGGCAACGCCTTGAGGGTTGCTATTTTTCATAACTTCTGCCGTGCGCTAAGATGAAAAAAACTTCCGGCTGCACCAAATAAATGTTGTACAGATTTAAGCTGTAATTATGAGCAAATTATGCCGCTCTCTCTCTCTCTCTTTCTCGCAATCTCTATTTTGGCGTGGTCACGACGAAGCCTTGATGTCTTTAAAATGGAAATCGCTAAAGCGTCAGAAGTGCCTCCAGTGGGCGCGACGCTAGTCTTCTCGGAAGGTGTGTCACATCTCGCCATTTCATAAAATGCCCACCAGAGTCATTGGGCTGAGGTTAATAAAACACTCACGGCGACCGGAGCCCGGGCCCTGGAGTAACTTTTGCTGTTTCGCTGATTTGCGATTCCCGTTCCAGCGCGTCGGAAGGAATTAGCTTCCCGAGCCGGAGCAAGACAAAAAAGAAAGACGGCAGAAAGACTTTTTTGGTCACCACACTTCAATGACAAAAACCTGCCCCCGGGCCCGAAAACCGAATCTCCGCTCCGCCGGAGTGTCCGCCACCGGAGAAATTGTGATGGAAAATGTGTTTACTTTTCTCCGGCCCGCCCCCCGCCCCGTTCGTCGCGCTGTCTTGGTCGCGACACTTTATCTTCCCAAACGCAGCCGCACCTTTCGGTGCCTTGACTGTGCACTAAATGGCACGCGGCGTAAAAAACCAGGAGCGCATTGCGACTCCCGAAGCCCGAAGTCGCGGGGACGGCAACTACGACGGTGACGACGAAACCGTAACCGCGGGGTGACAAATTTAGATGTGGCGAATGCAATTATAATTTGCATAAGCTTTTTATGGGTGTTTTATTGCTCCATCCGCCGGCCCAGTGCCCGGGAAGGGATTTTATTTATTTCACGCCATCTACTACGCCACGCCACGACCATCGCGCGGAAGCAATCTGCAGTCTGGGGCACAACCACACACACACACCGCACCGCAAAGATCGCCCCGTGCACTATTAGGCACGCGGGGCGCGCCGGTCGTCCTGGGATGTGTTGTTTCTGCAGCGCAAAGTTCGGCGGCGCAAAATAACCAAAAAGTCTGGTCTGGTTTTTGAAAAAACAAATGGCAAATTGCTACGGGCTGCCAGCATAAATTAGTCTACGTCACAGGGCGCGCGTGCAACAATGAGTCGCCCGGGCTCGCGTTGCGTTTTGCTGTTTTATTTTTAAAACGATTTTACGGAAACAGCGCATAAGTGCGGTGATAAATAAAATTGCCACGTACGGTCTTCGTCCTGAGATTTGAACGTTTTACCACACATAATATCGTAGAGTAAAGTACAATTTTCAATATCCTCTTAGAACGTCACCAGGCAATCCAGGTATAAATCGCACATTAAAACCCGCCGTAAGCAGCCACTAACGGTGGCCACAAGTTTGGCAAATTAGTAACCCCGAACGAGGCATCCCCAATACCGAATTCCACCGCGAGCAAGGTGTAAATAAGTTGTCAGCTTTTAAGCCCGAATCAATTAAACGCATAAATATTCAAATTGGCTCAAGCTGTCTCCGGAGCAGCCCGTTTTCGGTTGCTAAAGGGTTCACGGCACCTTGCTTCCAAGCAGTAGCAGCAACTGGTCCAGCTCTATCCCCACCACCCACCAACCGACCGTACTTTTCTGGCACCGCAAACCTGCGCGCCGGGAATAAATTGCTTCGACATATTTATGAAAGTACTTAAATCACCGCCCCACATCTATCGTCGTCGGAGAAACAATTTAAGCCACAACCGCCGCCGCCACCACGCCACGCCAAGGCGTGCGCGCGTTCCGCATCGCACCGCAAGTCTCACTTATTAAATGTTGCCAGTGGACCGGGAGGCGCGCCCAAGATGCGTTCAGCCGTGGCCGTGAAGGTGCTGCTGCGCGCTGCAGAAGGGCGAGAGAACGCACCTTCAGCGCACCCATAATCAACAGCAACAGCCTGCAGCGCTATAACCGACGACCAGCTTGTGTTCGCGAGCACAGCGATTAGGTTGGTCTCGTAAATTGAGCCTAAGTGGGATTAGGTTTGAGTGTGGAGTGAAAACAACGCTGGAATCTTCACCCTCGAAGGTCCCATTGATTAGGGGTCCCCGTCCCAAAGACGCAAACGACGCGGGTGCGTTTTCGTTTATTATTATATTTCTTTTCTAACGGCGGCCTGGAGTTGACCTTTTTGAACGTGTGTCTATTTTTAAGTGACACAAGGCACAATTCTAAATTTACTCTCTTTCCACTGACCGGAACGCACTTATGTTGTCTATTTGCCACATGCAACATAATGGCTTTAGTTGCCGTTTTATCGTTGGTTTTATCGAACGCATTGAAATAGATACTGTACGATTAAGCGTTTTCGATTGAGGTCATCCGCTCGGACATGCAAAAGCCAATCAACGAGCGATAATAGATGCATACCATTCTGCCAAGCGGGGAAACAAATCCACTTAGCACTACCAATTGCTCGAACTCGAGCTAGTTAATGAAAATGTTGCCTAGTTTATGCCAGTTATTCAGCCGGACTGTCGATGCTCATTTTTTACGTTAGAGCCGATACAAAAGAACGTGGAACAAATGCAACAGAGTGCATTAAAAGTAGATTCGATGTTGTTTCAATTCGTCGAAATAAAAAATAGATAAAATAAACAATACTTTGTAACGGAATGATTTATGTTAGATGCATTCTCATTAAAGCCTTCAAACAGGATTGCAACCCCGCGTTAGATACTCTCTGTTTGTAATGCATCCGTTGAATTGTTCCAATCGAAACTCAACGTATACAAACTGGAGCATAATATGCTCTCTCTCTCCCCTCGGCAGAAAGTTCCCCTTTGGTGCCATTTTGCAAAGTTACAACAACAAAAAAGGTAAACTTTAATTTCCCTCCGTCTCTCGCTCGCTCGCACGCTCGTCAGTCCCGGAATATTATCATGCAGTTAGTTTTCCTGTTGCTGCCGTGCCCGTCGACGGACGACGGCATTAAGCACACCGGCACCGGCACACCCGAGGCGACGCCCCAAAAGGGAGGACATCATCAAGCGGGCCCGGTATGAACGCTCCCTCCTGGAGCCCATGTTGCTGTGTACGATTTTTTATTATGCTCCCGAAGACCCGAAACAATATAGCTCATTCAGGGCAGGGTGGAGAGCCCGTTGTTGGCTTCACCGGTGCCACCGAAAGTATCTTCATCGAACGTTCACAATCGCACTCGGCCCAGCGATAGAGCGGGGAGCGATCCTGGGGGTTTCTGTTTTTATGCTCCCGGAATTTTCCAGTCAACCGAAGCCGGGGGCGGAGGAAAACTCGCAGCAGATGGCAGGGCTGGCTGGCTGGCGGTGTTTGGAATTATTTATTGCTCGAATTTATTTTATTTATGCGCTTTTATTCCAGCACATGTACCGATAAAGCGATTTGTTTCCCTGCTGCCGCACGCCGCGCACTTGCCGGGGTGTAATTTCGGGGTGGCCGATCTGGAGGCCGACGGGAAACAAAACGACAAAAAAAAAACGGTGAGAGGTTAGAGCGGGTCGCCCTCGGGGGGTGGCGTAGAAAAGCTCAACGATTTTAATGAAACAAAACGGCAACACAAATAGAGCCAAAGCAGTGTCCGGGGTTGGAAAATAGTAGTAACAGTAGTTCGTGAAGTGCAGATCCAGCAAAGGATACGCACACACACAGGCTGCCCAATGCTCGAGGTGGCAACAGCGTAACGCTGGGTGGCGCAATGAAAAGTGAGAACAGTTCACGGAACCGTTCGAGAGATTGATGAAAAATTCCCTCGGTTTTGCCGGACTGTGGCCCACTTTTTTCACTCGCACCAAACTCAGACGGAACTGCACCGCTTGATGTGTACAGCCACCATTTACACCATTATCTAAACTAAATGGAGAATTTAAAGCACGACGAAAAGCCGGTTATCAGGATGCTCTGCATATTTTTGTTTTGGCGTGAATCCCCACTGCAAACCGATACCGCATGCTGTGCCGACAGCATAACGGCGAGCGCTTATTGCCCGCATCCTACGACCGAACGGCATAAATCCATTCCGCGCGTCAATTACTCGTGCACGTCATTTGTTCACCCGTCCCCGGAACCGATAAAAACAAAACCCGATACGGTGTCTAAGCAGCGCTGCCGGGACCTCCCCCGGGCCACCGTGGCTTATCCGCCGGGCCGGGTTGGCCGGTAGTGTAACTGACAAATTGGTCTCGCCGAATTTGATTGACCAATTTTTCACGCGCGTTTCCCGCCGGTGGGCAACCAATCACACGCTCCACTTATCAGCGATTTGTAGGCTGTGCGTACGGGCGTGCGTGCGTGTGTTTCGCAAAAGGGGTTGCCAAGTGTCGATTGCCACCAAACTGGCCGGCGGACACACATTGACGTGAAAATTTGAAAACCACCCGGCGCCTCCATCGGTTCGGACATGCGGCCAACGGGCTTATGTTGCGGCGGGCGATGTTCGAGCACATAGCCGAACATTTCGCTCATTCCTGGGCCTGGGTGGCCATGAATCATCCAGGTGGGTTGGCCGGTGCCCGGAGCGGTTCGCTGAAAGCGGGACGCGCCCGGCGCCCGGACCAGACAGCTGGAAGTGATGAATGATTTCATATTAAATAATTTATTAAATACCATAAAGTCACGCGGCGGACGGCCGGACAGTCGGAGGCTATTCGGTCCAGGACCCCGGGGGGAAGCGTCCTTCGGTGAAAACGTGTGGCACGTTACGTATGCCACCGGTCAGCGCAGCGCAAAAAAAAACCACGGCCCTACAAAGCCGACAGCAGCAGCAGCAGCCGACGGCAGAAAGCAACAACATAAACACTATGTTACTTACTGTTCCGCGTGTGCAACTTTTACCGCAACCCAACCCATGGCCGGGGTGGTGGCGAACGGTGGCCGTGGCTAAAAGAGTGGCTCACAAACGCACTGCGTGTGCCATAAATTTACTTTGTGGGTTCATTTTCATGTTCATAAGCCGGCCACGCCGGCCAGACCGAGTGGCAGGGAGAGCTTTCCGCACGAACAGTTTTCCAACGGATCATCAACCATGGCACCGCCTTTTTTGCCCTGGTTTATGCTCCTGCGAGGCCACCCATCAGCCTCGTGTTTTTAGTTGTGTTTGGTCGCGCGTCCGTGATGGTGGTAAAAATGGAACCAAACTCCAAAGCTTCCATCTTCCGAACGCGGCTCGACACGGGGTGTTGGATATAAATTCGGGACCCGGCCGATCATCCACGGCCCGGTTCGGTGCTCCGGCGCCACTATCAAAGTGTCCAACGTGCGGGCCACACGCACTCTTGAGGACAAAATAATAAAAAAATGGCCCGATCCGGGAAAACTATTTCATTTCGGTCGGGCCAGCATTCCCGTCGTCGATCGTCGGTTGCTCAGTCGGTGTCGTTGGCGACATATTTGACGAAACACGCGCGCTCCTTGTCCGGGTGTTGTCCTTTTTTTTGTTTCGGTGAGCAATACTTCCACCGACAAAGACCGCACTCCGAATTTTAACGCAGCCATTTTTCTTCCGCGCGAAACATCATTATGCAAGGGCCGTACCGCGGGCATTTCGGCGTAGGCTTCCGATTGATGGAACCACAACTCAGCAAAGTTTATTGCTGCCCGTGGTTAGAATATTTTGCCGTCACTCGACGCCGAAATGTCGAAAAGCCTGGTCGCCGTGCCGCGAGCGCGTCGATAAAAGATGACACGCACCTGCGAAAAATTTGTTTATTTCGTCGATCGATTGCGCCCGGAATTCGTGCCCGGCGAGGACGTGCGCTGCCTCCGTATTTGTTGGCGGCACATTATTACGTCAAAAATGATTTTCCGCGGACAACGCGCGGAAAACTTTGCCGATGAAGTCGGTCGGGATGGCTTTCGGTGTGTCGTAAAATTTATTTGAACCCATCAAAAGCTTTTCATCATCCTTCGGCTGGTTCGCTACGTTACTGCGACTTATCTTATTGGTTTTGATTGATTTGCGACCTCCTCCAGTGTCCAATCCAACCAACAAGAGTGCCAACCAACGTCAAAGAGAGCTGTGGTCGTTGGGAAAGCAATCGTGTTGAGCGCAAGTGTTCATAAAACAATGGTTTACTTCAACTACCACGCCTGATGGTTACACGCCGGGAGTAAACTTTTAATTCCGGACCACCGGACCAAGAGACGAGGACACTCTCGCGGGCGGGCACGCACACGCAGCACATTTTCCCCCTTCCACATTGTCGGTGACGTTTGAGTTGCAGCGCAGCTAACTGTCAGTGAATAAAGCGAGCGAGTGAAGTAGGACACTAGTGCCACTTTGGGCGCCACAAAAAAGCCCCAAAAAAGTCATCACGCTGCTGACAAACGGCTGCTTAACCACGTTTCATATTTGATCGATGCTACTGCTGCTGTTGGCGGCCTGGAGGTGTTGTGTGTTCTCCACTTCGACCCAATTCCATCACGCTACAGCTCCAAACAACTCCCGAAGCGTATGCTAAAGCTTCGCCACGTGAGCCGCGCACCACTTCGAAAGTTCCGATGGCGGAGGCCATAAACTAGGATTCCGATTCCGGGCTCCGGGCATGTAAAGTTTCATAATCAGCATGCTGGTGGTGGTGCTTGATGGAAGCCCCCTTTAAGGGTTAATAATGGTAGTAGTGGTGGTTGTGATGGCCCGGAAACTCGGGGAAAGAAATATGAAAAATTGTTTTCCCACAGAAGGGCAACGGGAAAATGGAGATAAAAAATGGAGCCACAATACATGGTGCCACATGAGCCGCCCGACCGACCGACGACCGATAAGCGTCCAGCAAGTCCGGGGGGGGCTTGAGCGAGGACCGAAGTGGCTGCTTATCGACCAAACCCTCCCCGGCGGCGAGGAGGGGCGTAGGAAACTCATAAAAACTTAACTCGACCGCTATCGACCGCGGCTGGGTTGGGCCACGAGTTACGTAAGTGAAAAGTCACCGAGTAAGCCTGTGGAGGAGTCCTTCGCTTGGCTGAGGAGCGCTGCCGTGTTCCGTGAGCTTAGGCTCTGAAGATCTTGGCGAGTGCTTCGATGGTCCTCGTCGCGATTTGCGGGCACATTTCGGGCACGGGAACGATTACTTCAAACTACCGACCGCAAAATCGGTGCAGTTCAGGTCGGAACCACCGGCGGGAGCAATTGTGTTTCGTTACGTGCGCAAATAAATGCAAACCACACAGAAAGCATCACATTGCGACACGCGAAACCTCATAAAACATGATAACTTCGTGGTGAATTTTTGCCACTGGATTGACGCTAACGATGGCGGCAGAAGAAGCGCTGCGCTCGTGAGAAGAGTTATGAAACTTTCTTCAAGACGTTCACCGCTCTCACTCTCGCTCGCTCGGTCGTCCTGCTCGTTGTCATGTAACACGTCTCGTTGTCACATTCCACGGAACCCGGGAATCCGTTCCGGGGTTCGCTCCTCCAGAAGTGTGACACGAACGAGTGGTGAGCGAAACAAACTTTGCCCACGCCACCGGTGCCACATATTCTTCCGCCATAATGGCGGAGAGTAAACTTCTGCGTCGGGAGAATGCAACAGCACAAGTTATGCACAAGCTGGCTGCAAATAACTGTTCTAACGTGATAAAGGTGCACCCCTCGACACACTCGAAGGGAAAAGTTTGCGGCGGCGGCGGCAGCATTGTCAAAGGTTGAACACCATGTAACTGAAAAGGACACCGAACCGTCCCAACGTATGCTGTTAACGGGCCAAACAATCGGGGCCTAACGTGAGCCTGCTTTCTTTTGCGTAATGACTGTCGGGTTAATGTGCTCAAACTAATAACTTACACCATATTACAGCTAACGGCGTGGAAAATGCCATCCAGATACCCACCTGAAACGGGAAACGATAAGAAGTTATTAAATAACTTGTCCAAAGTGCACGGCAGTTGACATAATTTATCTAATGAAAATGCATAAATTCTACCACATCATTAATCGCGCCCATCCTCTAAAACATTATTATGCTGTGTCGGCACCGCCGAGCGGTTTTGGGCCAAAAACCTATGCTTCGATAGATAATGGGATCGGCCCACGGCCAATCGCTTCCCAAAAAGACCGCAGCGACCGTTACGATTAAGGACGATGGTGCAGTTTGGGCGTGGAAAACCAAAACGTGGCCCAAAAACGTCCACCTGATCATCATCATAGTCATTGCACGCCTTTTGCTGATGCCGATGGTGGTGATAATTTTATCACACATTCCGCGCGCATTGTTTCAATATTGAGAAAATCGTGCCGCCTGGCCGTGGAGTGGCCCACGTGACCGGGGCGCGTTAATTTATTCATGATCGTAAAAATAATAAATTCATTAACGTTAAATTATAATTATTACAATTATGCACTTTCCCGCCGTCAGGTCCAGGTCCACCCAAAAATCGACAGTCGAATCGGGGACCGAGGCAAACGACACACTGAGAATACGGAACTCGGGCGCGGAAGTGAGCGCAATTTTCCGATGCAATTCAGGCGTCAGGTGCGCCCCAATCTCGGTTCACTGGCGTTTAATGAACATTCATTACGCCGACACGACACGACCTGCGCCCCTAGACCTCCATTTGGTGCCACTTATTGGAAACTGTTCAAAGTGCTTGCGATGTTTTTTTCTTCCTCTTCCACTTTTGGCAAGGGCCACCGCGGCAGGTGCACACAATCTGTTTTTTTTTTCTGTTCCCATAGGGGTCAGCCCGGCGATTGGCGACTACAATCTGGATGGGCCGGGAATGGTTTAGGTGCCGGCTCTAGAGTGGCGTTCGCTAAATTGCATCCACTATTATCTGACTGTTGAATGACGATGGATAGCCGATAAAGTTTGTACAATAAGTGCACTGGACAGCAATATGATATTTAATCAAATCCTTCATAGATGAAATCCTGACATAATGCGATCCGATAAGATATGATTTGTTGAGGTATAAACCTTGATAACATTTCCAATATGTTTGTTTATTCCTTTAAAAATCCATGCCGATTATTAATTTTTGTGTCTTTACAAATTTGTATGGTATGGTAACATGTTATTTAAACTTGATCCCAGAAAATGGCTCGTAATTGCAAAATTCACAAAATTAAAAAGCAAAGTCGGACACCGGAAGGGACAAGTTAATAAAACCAACCTGCATATCACCGGAGGGATTTCCTGTCTCTTGTTGCAGAAGCATTAAAAACCTATCAGTTAACAACGGTTGAACCAATTGTCTCCTCCCCTTTCGACAAGCCGATTACTGTACCCTTTCCCAAAGCCTAGCGCCGTGGCCTGAGAATTTGTTCGGAAGAGCATTATTTTTGTGTTTGTATGCTCTCTCTCTCTCTTTCTAACAAAACCAACAAATAAACAAACAAAAAAATCATTTGCTACTTGCCGTGCCTTAAACCACGGCCAACACAGCCGGAACACACGCCTTAAGGTATGAGGATTCAATTTAAAATTATTCATGGGAATATTTAAATAAACGGGGTCCCAACCAAGCCAACCGGCCCATGTCAGGCTAGGCCAGGCCACGGACAGACAACTACCAGTCTGTCTACCTGGATGATGATGGGATTGACCCGGGACACTCTCTAGCAGGTTGCTGCCCGGCACCGGAACCACCGAAACAGGATATCGTAAGGACAGGATATAGGAATGAGCGAAAAAAATGCAAACAAACGCGCCCCAGGACCTTTTCTCGTCCTTTACCGGGACGGTCCGAGAACCGACTCGATTTTCTTTGTTTTTTTTTGTGTTCAAACCCCGCTCAGCACTTGTTCCATCGCACCGTCGTCCGGTACGGTACGGCGGGTCCGGGATCCGTTGGCTCCGGGAGCGGCGCTCCTAAACAAACGTCCCCGGAGGCCTTCGCCAGCGCCATAGTACGGCACGAATTATCAAACGCAACAGCACCACAGCGTACACCAACATAATGAGAGAGGATTTAATTTAACAAATCTTATTTAAATATTATTCCACCCGACGGACCCCGCCGGGCGGCAAACCGCCGGGTGTCTGTGGGATTGCGGTTTCAAAACCCGATGTCTGGTCGCTTTAATCGTCCCGTCGTCCTGTCGTCCCGTCGTCCTGTCGTCCCGTCGATATTCGGTAGCGGGCAGTCCGTCTCTCTAGGACACGAACCCCACGCTGTGGCGTGGTCTCTTTAGAGTCAATTAAAGATCAACCGAAACGGAATGGAAAGCAACCCGCCAGCAACGACGAAACCAGGAACCGAAAATCTAATTTATATTCACTTACTCATCATCGTCGTCGTCGACGGCGGCCAAAACGAGGTCCGGTTTTTGTGTGGGGGTTCCGTTTTTCGGTTCCGGATAGTAAAACGATGACTTTGCCCAGCGAGATGCACCGTTTATAACGCGGCCCGTTTTTTAGGGCTTTTTGGCGCACTTGTCAGTGACCAGATCACCCCGCGGTATCGCCCGAAAAGCCCTTTCATAACACCTCTCGTTTGGGCCCCTGGTCCTGTCTGTCGCTCGTGTGTGGGCTCCATCTCGTCCGCTCTCTTTTCGTGGGTCGTAAAAATGTCCAACTCGAAAAAGTGTCGTAAATTTTATGCCCTCTTCTGGTGGAGTCTCGGCCCCACCCTCGGGGCCACAACCGCAGCCGCCAATCGTGGCACGATAGTGTTTAATTATGCATCATTGCAATTATCCCCGCGGCATCGGCCGACGGTTGATGCGACGGAATGGTTTGGGTTCGGTTCGTAAAAAAAAAACCAAACAACAAAGTTATGCAGCGAAGCAGTGAAGGTCCTTCTTTTCCGGCGCACTCATGCACGACTTCGAAAATTTGATGTCACAAACATAAGAACAGCGGGCCGGTCGTCGGCGCGTGTGGCCTATAAAACGCCATGATGTTCTTAATTTCATCCCTTTTCCCGTGTCCGTGTGTGTGAGCGAGCAGCATACTGACGTTTTGGGGGAGGATTTGGGAATTGAATCCATATTTTGTTCATTTTATTTACACCGTCACCGTGCCGTTCCGAGCCGGTTCCGGTACCGGGGAGCCTTTCTTGGTGGGTTCTTACCGGTGTGTGGTGAAAATACCCTCACGGACACGGAATCCCTCCGCATCAAGATAAGTCTCCTGTTGTTGTTGGGGGCGCAAGTCGCCAAAAAAAAACCGGAAACCAATTTCGTCTGTTGTACGCCCGGGGCCCTGAACATTTACGGCTTCATCCAATATGAATTGTGAGTGAATATTTTATTGATATGTACGCTCGACGGTCCCGAGACGAAGCGTACGTATGCTTTACACTCTTCCGTACCGGAGTGGCGCCAGATTCGAAAATTCGACCGAAAACCGTTGCAAAATCGAGCCACCAAAACCCGACAAACCTGACACGATGGACCTGATCCGGAGCCTTAGAGTGGCTGAAATAGGAATAAAACATGCACACAAGCCAGCCAGCCAGCCACCTGACTCATTTCGGGCGGCCCAACGAACAAAAGATTTAGACACGCACGCACACAGGATATGGCGCGGCCCGTGGTCCTTGGCTGTGTCGCGTTTTACGAGTCCCGCCAGTTACAGAACCGTTACGCAGATCCCTGCGCCTGCTTCTTGGGCCGGGCTTTGCGGGGTGTAAAACAGCAAACCCGAGATAACCGCACCGAACCGTAAGTGAATATTCCAACCTGGCCGACGCCGCCTGTCCGGCCGGCCGTCCGAAAATGGTACGAAATTTGGCACACCATATCCGTGGGAGAGTGTCCTTCTTTGCGTATCCCCTGCGCGGCACCACACGCAAATGGCCCCTTTGCGAGAACCCCTTTGCGGGAGGGTCGTAAACTTTGATGTGCCCGAGACCGGCGATATGTTACGCCGTGTTCCGACGGTACCATTTTTCCCGCGCTGAAGGATGGCTTGAGGGAAGATCCCCGACTCTCGTTTACGTTGTTGTTGTCGTGTATTTTTTTTTTCGTGTCCTTTTCTTAGCGACCCCCACCAGCGCGGTTTGGGTCGTTAACCAAGACGGGCAGGAGCCGGGGCAACGCAAACAAGGTACGGCGCGACACGGCGAGCGCGTCAAACAAGGACACACCGAAATAATTTAGCACAAACATTTTGTATTTATGGCAGGCAGCGCTGCGTTGCTGCGGTGTTACGGCTCGCCGCGGAGCGGACAATTTACCGACAAAATGTGAACCTGATCGGAAATCGTAAAAAACAGCCCCGGATACCCCTGGTGCTTAGCCAGCCGCTGGGCGAGCTGCCCACATCCTTCACGTCGAGCGCCGGGCGCTCTCGGGGAATAACAAGTGCCGGTTTCGGGTACGCAAAGACATAAAACGGTGGAAGGAAAGTAACGGAAAAGGAAAAAAAGGAGGACGAAAACAAACACATAAACTCATAACTTCCACCGTGCGCGGGCCGAGTCCTCCGCGGGACCGCGGGGTATTATATTGGGAGCAACTAACAATTTATGATCGCATTACTCCCGCAATAAACCACGGTTCGGTTTGATCAAATTAGCATATTTTTAGTTTCTTTTTTCCCCAACAGAAATTATCGGTTGCGAGTGGCTGCGGTGACAGTTGTGTGGTCAATAATGTGGGTTCGATTTATTCGTTTTCCTAAGAATTGGTTTCTATCCAATTCGCTGGTAACGGTGCAGTGGCCAAAGACAAAGACTTTCGTGAGACGAAAGGTTTAATGGGAAACGAAATAAAGCTATGTTCATTGAAGTTAGAATGGAAAAAGTCACGACGTGTAAAGACGAACAAAGGTGCACTAATCAAAGCCATCTCCGCTTTGCAAAGTGTTCATCTGTTTCAAACGAACCGATTTGGCTGCTCCGAATGCCATCATCATCAAAGACTGGGCCGTTGACTTGAATTGACTCAAAATTTGAATATCCTGAAATAGGAACAAAAATAACACGAAGGACACGTCCAGAAAGAAGGACCGCAATAATAAACTAACTCACTCCCTCGCTCGCTCGAAAGGAAGCCGATTCGCCACGACGACAGAAGACGCGGCAAGTTGCGGCTTTGAGTAAATTTGAATAAATTGACTTCCAGCGTGAGGCTAGACATTGCCGCCAGCAAACGAAGAAAAAAAAGAACGAAGAAACCAAATTCTAGACGCCGGTCGTTGCCGGAGCTATCATCATTCGCGCGCGCGCCCGCCGGGACGTTAGGCACGGTATCAATAACTTCCGGTCCGGCCGGACCACTCCCCGGCGCGAGTTAATCGAGTTATAGTATCGCGTGGTGGCCATAAAGTTTTTTGTTCCCACTATTGCTGCGAACTTCTTTCCAACTTGCGCACCCAAACTTTGGTGGTTTAATCGAAATCTGCAGCAGCTTTGTATCACGAGCACCCGGGGATCCTGTTTGCGTGAAAGTTTTAGACGAACCAACTCCAGGAGTCGTTAAGTCCTGAGGAACGGACATGTCTCTTCGGGCTTTGACATCGAGAAACGATTTTAAATCACTTTTCGTTCGGTCGACTCTCGAACCTCGGTATCGGTGGCGTCGTCGGCGCCAGCTAAAATGACTTCCGGTGCACCAGGGAAAGACCAAGGCGCCAAGGACGAGACGAGACCCCATCGGACCTGCATTAAACATTAAATTTTCATGTGCGCCTTTTCTCGGCGGCTCGGCGGAGAAAATCGTTACGACGGGAGCTCCACGCGGATTGCAAACCAAAGTGGGTAGTTTGCTAGCCCTAGGACGACCTCCTAGGACACACACGCACACACACACACAGAGTGGCCGTAATGACTTCGCCTCGCTTGCTTCCTTCCTTCCCGACGATGGCCCGATGATGGTCGGTTCCCCGTATTTATCGTGCGCTAATTTTCTCCTCCACCGTTCCTCTGCATATGAATAATTGAGCCCTGCTTTATGCTGCCACATTGCCACCGGCCAGCCACAGCGGGGTCCCTGACGATGCCGAAAGGACTCAGGAAGGAAGGGTGCACCCGTTCCGTGGTGGTGGTGGGAACCTTCTTTGGACCCTCGGAAGACCTCCGGCGAGCGCGTGTACGATGGTCATAAAACTGGCGACGTCATGTCTGCTCGTAACTCCCTTTCTGGCTGGCTGTGTATGTGTGTGTGTGTGGTTGAGGTTATGGGCATGTTGTTCGCCTTTCACACTGCGGCACTCGTGTTTTCGGAATAGGAATTCTCTCCATTTCAACGTCGCCGCAGTGGTGTTGGTGCCAGGAAAGGATATCAACTTTTCTACAGTTTTTATGTGACTATAATAGGGCAACCGAAATGATGCAAATAAACTCGCGCAGCGGGGGATTGGGGGGCGAACAAGAAGCAACAGAAAAAGTAGAAAAGCACCTCATCGATTGGCCGACGCCACACTGACGCCAGCCAGCCGGCGGAGGGCATACTTTTTGGCTAGACGAAAATAATTACACATTTAATGTGGCGTTCGCTGCGTTTTGGGGTAGGTAGGATATTATTTACAATCGCGATGTCGGCCCGTCGGGTTGTCCAACCCCGGCGCCACACGGGAGCCTGGTAGTCAATTATTTGCAATCCATTTTTCCCCGGAACGGCCACTCGCGGTGACGGATGGCTTTCTTGACGGGATGGCCGCCGCCGCCGGTGGAAAGCTCATCAGCGAGCAGGCAGTTCTTGGAGTGGTGCAGAACAGAGTTCATAACATCCATCACACGCCACGCCGAACCCGCACTGCCCTTGGCCGCCCAAGTTTTCTTTCGCTCGACCACAAACCGCAACCAACGCCGACAACTCTCACGAAACGACACGCGGCAGACGCGTCCATCGGAGAATCGTGGCGCCCATCGCGCCGTCGGCCGGAAGGAAATTACTTCCTAGCACGCCAACTGGCCACCCAATCCCAACACTGCAGTGGCAATCAGAACTTAGGCTTCCCCAAACACACACACACAAACGCGATAGGGTAGAGACACAGGTAATTTACATTTACAACGCTGCAGATCTTGCAGGCATCCGTTGGCCACGGCGGCGGTGCGTTGATTAGCGAATCGATTGATCACTGTTGGTTAAGGGTGATGATTCGGGTCATCCATCAAAGGCTTACGGTGGGCAGCAAATGAGCCCTGATTCGTAGGGACTGCACCTAGGAATGGTCCAAATTCATCTCTACCGCGCTGAGTCTGAAGACGGTGAAGGTGAAAACCATTTGGAACATTTTCCTAAGAAAATGAGTTAAATATTGGCTTCTCGGAGCCATTAGCTATTATTATGCCAACACCGAGAATCTCAAGCAAGACATTTAAATAGATTGAGGCTATTGCAACGCAGTGAAAGAATGATAAACTTTTGTAAATTCCATCGTTACAAAACCAGTTCCAATAGCAAAGCCGTTGCGATAATAAGATAATGATTCCAAGAACAAGAAATTCTCGAATCACGCTCCACGCTTCAGTTGCTCCGAAGGCGCGAAACATGAATTCCTGGAGCTTCAAAAGAACGTACAGCCAGATATTCCACAAAGTCTCGTTCCCCGACAACGGCGACAGCGGTTCGATTGACGCGTTGTGGACATTTCCGCTGTCGTCCCAGCACCGTACACAGGACCGCCGCCCGGAGACATTCCGTAATGTTTCCAATTCACTCAAAACATTTCTGCCTCACCGGAGGAACGCAGAAGCCAAACAGCCTAAGAGCCCGCGCAGGGATCCCGGTGGCCATTGCGAACGGATACAGCACAGACGGAACCGTCGAAGTCGAACACCGTCTGCTTCCTGGTGGCCCCCCCCCCCCCCGGTCGTGGCCAGGAAAAGCGTTACGATAAGCACCTTCTTTTTGCCCGTAAATCGTTTCTGACTGCCCCGTCCTGCCTTCCCCGCACGGCCCACGATTTTCGGTTCCTGGCCCGCACGACCCGCTACCTGCTAGGAGGCCAATGGGACCGAAAGCCGAAAGCCAATTCTCGGATAGCTTGGGTCCACCGAGAGATATCGATGGTGGGGCTCTCAACCCACCGTTCTGGGCCGGTGTTATGCCGATTGCGATTGGCACAAAATGGCAAGAATTTCCCAGGGCCCAAGAAAATCTCAACTACCGCCGGACGGGCGACGGCAACGCGGGAGATAAGCAGGGGGAATGTGCTTGCGGGAAGCTTTTCCGGGACAACAACAATCGTTCGGGCAACGTGTAACTGATGGCGACAACGGTGCAAACGGTGCCAACCGACCGGCTCCGAAGGAGCGGTTCGTTCTTCTTTAATCCTCGTAAGCGAAATCCCTCGTGCCACTTTCGGGCGTAGCCTGGCAGCCCGTAGCCCACAGTAAATGTGTATGTTGCCCGCACCCAACAGCAGCTACAGCAACACAATCGTCACACGCCGGAGCCGAGCGCCCGGCGTTGTTTGGCGTGGATGGTGTATCGATTGCTCCTGATAATGGAATGTATTTTAGAATCATCGATTGTATCATTTATTTTGTTAAGTAAATCGATAGCAGCACTTCACTTGGCAGCAGCAGCAGCTGCTCCTGCTGCTTCTACCCACGCCTGGCGCGGGATGGCCATCTTTTGCGCCAGCTTTTCCGGGTTTCGGGCGAGGTGGAAAATCTTCCGTTAAAGTGACTCCCTCCTTCTTGGCCACAACCATCGACCCGGGAGGTGAGTAAGAGTGAGAGCGCAAGAGGAGATTGAATAATTTTTCGATCACTTTCCCGTTTGTTGCTGCTGCTGCTGCTGGTGGTGCGATGCAAAGGCCGCCGTCCCCCTTGGGAGGGAAAATTGTGGCGCACCAGGTGGAACCAACAGCCGTTATCGTTGCGATCGTAGCCGAAGTGCGTTGACAATGCGCGCCGAGAGGATAAAATATAAGCAAATCCATGCCAATGAAACGAAATGGCGCTGGTGAATTCACAATCGGAATGTAATCCGATTCCGTTCCGGGCGGACGGAAACGAGCACTCTCCTGACACTCGATTTGCTGTTTTGGGAAAAGGTTTTCCGGGAGCGTCTCCTCGGAGCGCGCCAGACTGCCACAGCGCCGCGAACGCTGACTGTTGTTGAAACATCCGCAGTAAAGCTCTCAAAGTCGCAATGATGATGATGATGTGGCAGTCGCTTGAATAGGTGGGCTTCCGATACGAAAATTAGGAAGTGTTTCCCAAAAGGAAACCCTCCAAAACGGCCAGAGAATTGCGATTTGACGGAGTATTTATGAGCAAATTATGCTGCCGGAACTGGATGAACTGAACTCACGGGACGTTCCGCTGACATTGAGTGACGGTAAGCAATGAACATCAATGTTTTAGTGGTGTTGGTAACCTGGAATCGAATCGAAGCGGAACAATGGGTGTTCGTTTCGATTATAGCTGTTTTGATTTTTTCTACAAAAAAATTCAATCTCAGTTTGCCAGACAAGCCACACTTCCCACTTTCGAAATTCGTAACACATAAAGGCGTCAAAACAATATTTACGATGATTACAATAACTTTAAATATGCCATAATGACGGGGCCATGCTTTGCTGTGTGTGTGCTCAAAAGTTGAGAATTAATGGCGGCTCTGAGCGGCTTTTTTGATTGAATTACGAGTCTATGTAGTCCATAAGCCCTTTGCACGCTGGCCGCAGTTCACTCAGGATCCATCAGTCAACGAAAAGACTCGAGAAGACTTGAGTCTGCCTTGACGGCCACCAGACTAGGCGCAGTAGAGTTCTTAATCGTAATTTAAAGGAAAAACTTTCCAATGGCTCCACCACAGATCCTACATTTTGCTCCAAAAGTAAGACCTTGTTAATGCGGTTTGAAGACTTACGTTTTTTAATCACCCCGTAGCGCGTCTCGTGGCTTAGCCACTGTGCCCAAAAACTGCTTACCTGCAACGAGAAGATTAATAGAGGAAAAATTAAACAAAATACATTACAATCATGCGGACGTGTCCTGCTGATGAAGTAAGCAATCGAATCTGCGTTGCTTCACTTCCCGTACAGATCCTTTCCATGATAATTTCCTTTCGTGCCACCTGCGTGTGTGCCTGATAATGTTATCGTTTGCCTGCCACGTTTGCAAAGCAGAAAATAAAACACGCTACAATGGCTGAGAAGCAATTATAAAAGTCAACACACCGTCACAGTCGGCGGCAGCGAAAAAATAAGAAGCAAAACACAATGCGATTGCGCGCCAGCTCCTTGCGTGTGAGCCCCGGGGATTGTGTCCCTCCGGCGACTAATCCTTTCGCCTTCCGCTCCGGGAAACTTCTCGAGGGTAGGCAAATGAGAAACACCATTAGCGCTAGCTTTTACCCGGTAGCTAACCCGGTGGTTCGTGGCTTTCGACCTCATTCCGATCGGGCGCACCGGCCCTCTTGTTGCTACTCAACGGCCGTTGACGATGTTGCGTGCGCGTAGGTCTCGCGCGTTTATTTCCGCGAAAACTCATGTAAGCTTTCCGCTGCCTGCTGCTGAAAAGGTGCTGATTGAAAGTCCCAGAAAAGGACCACAATGCGGCCTCACACACAACCACCCAACACACCCAACGCAGCAAGCCGCGCTAATGCTCTTCTAATCCTCCGTGGCGTGGCGGAATCGATAATGTTTACGCGCAAGGCGCTCTCCCCTCATGGGCCCCTTATCTTAACGAACGTTTCCGCAAAGTTTCTTGCGGATGGTGTGCGGCCAAAACCATAAGGGAGTTTCCAATCATCGACGGTGTGCATTACTTCCGGTGGAGGCGCGCCTTGGTTTACGCGGGCCGGGCGCGGTGGTGTGCGTTTAACTGTTGCCTTTAATGGAGGTTGCCCAAGGCGACCCACTTCAGTGGTAAATCAAACGATTGTGCCGTCAAACTGGCGTTTTACTACCGCCACCACCCACCATCGGTCATAAATCACACATCCGGCCGCCCCCCTATTTAAAATTCACTTATATCGTTTTACTTTTAATTACTTTTAACCACACGATCAACCGGCAGCCGGTTGAGGTTCAAATTATGTGACGGCGTTCGACGCCGCTCCAGGCGACACGTTTATCATCTTGTAAACATGCGTATGGTTCGTAAAAAGTTTCGATCAGGAGGCGTTTCAAACGGAATGCATGAACGCGACCTTTATTGACAACATGTAACAATGAATTTTAATATAGCAGGAATATTATTAAAATAATACAAATGGTGCGCAAATACCCAACCGTTAACGTATCACAGTGCGGCCGATTTTGCAGGCTAGGAAGCATGGCGAGCATTATGCACACGCGTTCATGAATTTTTAAACACTCGAAACCAAAGCCAGCGCGCGCACAGTCGTGAAAAACTGTGCCGACAATAGTCTGAATAATTTGCCGGTCCGGAAAACGCACGTGGGAGAATTTCCACGGGCCCACACAGAACGCTCAAATTACAACGCCCAAAGCCCACCTGTGCTCTCCCCCGATGGCGGTATCAATCACCCGCGGTGGGGTCAGTCACCACCACCATCATGATCATCATCGCCGCCGTTTCGGAGGCGACATGAATCGTGTCAAACAAATGAAAATTGCTGCGGTTTTTCGCAACATTTCGCAACGCAAACGCAAACCAAAGTCATGACTTTCCCGTCACCGCACACAACAAATGATGGAGGAATTATTGTGATTTTTCGATGTCCAAATCCAGTCCGCGTCGCCCGCCGGGGGGAGTTGATCGCAGGCATCGCGCGGACCGCAGAAAAATCGGACAGCTCGGTGCTTCCGGCAGCGATTGGCGGGCGGTTGCTGGTGCTTCCCGGAGAAGCTCCTCCCTTCTTCCACCACGCCACCGAAAAAGGAAATATGTCGCCCACGCGTCGCGGTATTGAACAAAACAAAAACCCACGCGTTCGATGTGGGAAAACCCGGAAAACTCACAACACCACAAACCATCCCGAATGTGTCCATCTGGATGATTTTCATCGCACCCGGAGAGAGTGACCGTTGTCAAATCGGTGGGCCACCCCCCTCCCGCGGGTGGGGCGGAGAATTCGCATTCGCGACCAGAACATAACCGCCGCGGCCAGCCAGTAGTTGGCACAAATAAAAACTCATTAAAGCGTCGTGCACCGCCGCAGGGGGCTGGTAATTGGATACACTAAAAGTGCGTTATGCTGCACCGCGAACAGAGAGAGAGAGAGAGAGAGAGAGAGGTCCGTTCAATCGTTTGTACGATTTTATGTTTCCGTTGCCTCGTGTCCTTCATTTCAATTAAATCCCCGACCGACCGACCGGGGAAATCCTTTAATTGAATTTTAAAAATTCCTCCCCCGAGAGCCGATCAGTTCCGCGTTCCGATACTCCGAGTGGCCGGCACTAATGACTGTGGTGTGGTGGGTATGTTGAGCATTGTAATGGAAATTTTTTGAAGTCTTCGCATGATTTGAATTTTCTTGCGCTGATTCGTGGCCAACAACAATGGGCCTGCGCGCCTTTGATGTCGAAAGGCGCCCGAAAACGTTGCTCCAGTGGGAAAACCGCAGCTTTGTAGTTTTATGCAGCCCCCGGAACAACCGGATTATGATTTTTTGTCCGTCAGCTGGAAAACCACTCGAAACATTTCGCTACCACCGACCGACCGGCTGGTCGGTGTGTAGCTCGCCACGATTAGTGGTCACGTGTGTGTGTGGTTTGGTCGAATTTTTCACGCCATTATGAGCATTTGAGCACGGCTCACCGGTTAACCGGAGCCTTCCATCAGGAGTGCTTCATCGATGCACAATCACCATACCATAGAGTGATGCTTGACGCGGCGCATTAGGGCAACGACGGGTTGCACTTTTTTTTTCGCCATTCGCTATTGGCTAACTTTTTTCCTTCTTCACACAGTAGCGCTACCGCAATTCAGAATGGGAAAAATTTGGCCGGAGAAAAAAGATGAAACAATCCTAACAACAAAACGGCCATTTTGTGTGGCGTGGAGACAAAAAAAAACAGCCGAACGCAAAGCTTAATTTAATTTTCCACGAAAACGGATCCTTTGAACGGAGCGCGAGTGCCGGCACCGCTCGATACCGGATTTTCCAGGTGGACGGCTTCGATGGTGGCTTCCTCACATGGTGCACTGTCTGGTGGCGTTTAGCCAGGGACAGGGACACAAACGGACAAAAGTAAAAGATGACAAGAAGTGCTGCTTTTCAGTCCTGCTCCTGCGGTCACGCTGGGAGTTTGTTCGTTTTTAATTAAAAACTATTATTACATTATCCACACGTTTAATTTCCTGTTGTTTTGTTACGGATTTTGCTTCTTCACACACGCGCGCCCGCGCCACCGAGAGCTATGTTGCAGCAATGGAAGAATAGCTGGCCGATATAATGGCCAAAAGGCCACTTTGACCACTGACCATCGGTAGGGTTACCGGGTGCACGGTTGAATTGAATTTCTCGCGTAAAAAACTACATACGAAGAAGCGTGAAGGCCGAGGCACGATTCTTCAACAAAAAAATGCTTTGCTGGGTAAATAAAGATTTTAGAAGTATCCCTGGGAAACCATTGACGCTTTCCATCAGTTTCTGTAATCCGAATTGCGGACAGTGGAATTCAATCTTCTGTCTTGGTGTTCGGTGTTCCCCACAAGTCCTGATTTTCCGAGCCACTTACGGCGACGAAGGCATCTTCTCCGTTCCGGTCCGATCCATCGCTTCCTGCCAGATGTGTGGCACGTTTTAATGACCGCCACTGACGGCCATTTGATGCTCAATCGAACAAGAACAAACGTTGGCTGGCTGGGCGTTGTCAATGTCTTGCTGCACGTCTGTCAAATGCAGAGCTGCCGGCTTCGGGTCAGGTCAAAATGTGCAGAAAAATCTCTGCTTCTGGCAACCTGGCGCAACGGCGAACGAACGCCGGTGGCTTTCCACTTGTTGACGCACCACGAAACAAACACTTCCTTCGCTCTGGCTCTGGTCTGGTCTGTGGTCACTGTCCGCACAGCTACCACAGACCTCCTTCGGTAGTATCTCAAGTGGCGATATTAATTTTATCTCACGTACCGGCGAAGAAGCCGACGCTCGGCAGCGGCACCAACCGATAGGGAACCCAACCTCTTCCGGCCGCTTTGAGAGCTTCCGCTTACAATGGAAAGTGTGCGGAACTACAGCAGGGCGCCAAGATAAAGTGCGTGCATTTGTCTTCCACTTAAGCGCCACCACCAGCGCCGGACGCAGGGTTGCTGCGCTCAAGAGATCAACGTTGGGCGAGAAAAATGGGCCGAAGCCACCGCGAACCGCGGCCTACTTTTTCCCGTTTTTCCCGCAGCCTTAAACACCGGAAGCCATCAGCAGCTGCTGCTGCTGCTGCGAGAGGAAGGCACACAGCCCGAAAGGACGATGATTGTGCGATGTTTTCCACCACCAGCCCCACACGGCGCTGTCACGGCCCTGCGCTGCCTGTGTCGGGCAAATGTCCGGGCTCGTTAAAAAGGACCTGTTACTTACAATGCGACGCACACAGCGCCATTCTTCTGCTGCCACTGCCGGTCCGAGAACGAACGAGACAGAGAGATAGAGTGCGACAGCGGACTGCCCAGAATGATTGTTATATTAATAACGCTCATAATTGGTGAACTCTGTTTTGCACTCACTTTTCCCGCTTTTTCCGCGGACCCACGGACCGACGGACGGAGGACTTTCCTTCCTAATTACTGTGAAGAAATGGTCGTCGTGCGCATCGTGCGCCCCCCCCCGGCCGAAAAACGTGGTGGTTATTGTGGTGCGCGTTGGTACGCGGCCTGGGGTCGGACCTCTTCAGGAGGCGATGGACACGCTCCCCGCGGCGCCCACCCGAACCGAAACATATTTATTGCTTATTCACCCTGTCGGTGGTGTCGCGCACGTGACGCGAATATGCTTTTCGGGTAAATATTTAATCATCAAATTTCGGCCGCCCGGTCCCGGGGCCGCCCGCAAATGGTGGCATTTTTCTCCAAAAAGCCACGTTACATTTCCCTTCCGGCCCCGCCTTAACGATGGCCCCCCCCGCCACCGGGGTCACGGAAGCAAAAAAAGATCGAGTGGCCGAGTGGTGCGCCGCTGTATATATTGTTCTCGCTGCGCCCGTGCCGGTGCGCGCTGTCATGACTTTATTATTTCCTTGCAGTGGTCATAAATTGAACACGACCTTTGACTCGTGCAATAGGGGCAAAGAAATTTATGACCCACACACTCCCCACGCCCGGTGTCACGCGGACCTGCGGTGTGCGCGCGCGCTCGGGAGCATAATTTCCACACCCCCCCGAGGCCGAGGGCCAGCTAGTGGACGATGGACGATGCTATCAGCGTGGCCAGTTTTTCAAAACAAGAACGATAAACTGTCCCTCTGTGTGTGTGTCAGTGCCCTGGGTGAAAATGCAAATTTGTGTCTTTGGATAAAACTGTGGCTTTTGGAGAGCCTTTCTAGCGGCCAAATATTATCGTTAACACATGGACCAATAAGCCCGAAAGATGACACAAAACAGGCACTACATTTGCCGCTTTTCATAATCCATGTTTGGTGTTGTTTGATGAACTAATGCACAAAAGTGTTTTCGTTGGTAATTCAGCCATAACGACTAGGAAGCTGAACGAGCTGAGATTTTGTAAAAGCATTTCTGGACTTAATGTCCTATGTGGTCACAGAAAAATTAAAATTGGTTCCTCAATACTAATTTCACTAAATTCGTAAATTAGCAGTTTATGAGTTTGAAGTATGTAAATATGTTGATTAAAGCTGTCTATGTAATGCCCTCCATATAAACTCTGACGCAACGATAGGCGCAAAATTACAGGTCCGTAAAGGACGACGTGAAAAATTGATTTCAAAATCCGAGAGGCCCCGGACCACCTTCGGTGAGCTTCAGGCGAGATGAAGCTAAAATTAATCTCATTACGCCCCGGCCGCATTGCACCGGCGGGCACAGCAATCAATTGACTACCGGAAGCTCAGTCCCTGCGGTGCCAGTCAGCCCCCCCCCCCCCCCCCCCACTGTGCACTAATCACAGTGAATCCTCTTTAATTACGTTCGCGAATGTTAAAAAATTGCACGTGCCCAAAACCAGTCCCATCACGCCGGCCGGGCCGGGCCGGACCTGTCCTGGCGCCGCCATCAGTGAAAAGTGATCTCATTAGTTTTACCATCGATCGGAACGTCGGCCCACCCGCCCCGGTCGGGCCATTTGGGAACCGAGCTGTGTGTGTGTGTACTGTATGTGATTTGATTGCATCTATCAGTAACAACGCCCCAGCAACAACGGCAGCTTTCGGAAGTTGCAGTTTTCCCATAAAGGGCCACCACCAGCGCTGCAACGGTACGCGCACTGGGCTCGGCACCACAAATGCCACATATTCTATGCGCGGCTCTCAACATCATTAAACGCAAATGTGCACATTACCCCGAGTCGGCTTCGTGCACGCATCGTAACCATAACCCTGCGCGCGGGTGCTTTGTGGGGGACAAAAATTCGATTACCCAACGGTCCTGGACCGAGCGAGGGAGAGAGCGAGAGAGAGGGAGATAGAGATTGGAAAAAGCGATAATCAGCTGCAGGTCCGAACGAGAATGGTGCGGGAAATTGTGGGTTCGTTTTTCATCCGATGGAAAATACGGTGCGGTCCTTCTCTTCGCGCGCCACCACAGCTTATCCGTCGATTTCATACTAACAAAGCGCGCGCGCACACACACACATACACACACACGCCGACGTGTCGCCGATCGGGGAAAAACTTTCTATTGGTGGCCGTTCGCGGAGACAATCTAATTTTCGGTGGACGAGCGCGAAAATGGCTCCCTATGCTGGCCCGCCCAAAGACTCTATCAGACACGTGCAAATTTCATCACCCAGCCAGCCGGCCAGCCGGCCAACCAGCGCAGCGACTGGTCAAAAATAGTGTCGAAAGGCTGATGACAACAGAGTGTGACCCTGGGAGTGGTTAATCTCGGTAATAAAATTATCATCATCATAAACATCCAATACATATGATGCGATTATCCCGGGTTATATACTACGGTCGTAACAGGTCTGTGCCCTGTTTGCGCGCGAGGGTCACCCGGCTCGTTACGGGATGCATCGTTAGAGAGTGTGAGCCGGCGAACGAGGCTCTTCGAAGTTCTAAGCACGGCCCGGCCCCGATGTCACTCGGCGCAAGAGGGATTTAAAGCCCGCACTCTATCTCGAAGCAACTTCATCTCAACTTTCCGGCGCCACCATGGCACTCGGCAAGGTCGACGACGAGCGCGTCTGTCTTGGAATCCTGTTTTCGTAGGTTGCAACGTAAGCACCGCTACTAAATGTTTCTAAATATTTTTGATTATCTTGTTTGAATTTATGTTAAATAACAATCGAAGCACTTAATTACTATGTGAAGAACAACGATTAATAAAAGAAGTTGAGTAGGAACTTAGAAATTCCCATTAAACTGTTATAAAAAAAAATAAAAAGATGGCTCAAAATCAATGTCGGGCAAATAATAATAAATGTCCTCAAACGCATTGGAGTGTCCAGGCTTTGAGCATCACTTACTCACAAGTTCTGTGAAATTAAAAATCTTACCTAAACACGCTACGTTTGTGAGTTTAGCTTGACTACTTATTGACCGACCTAATAGTAGATCCCGGCAGCATCCCGGGCATCCCGTGGATTCCAGAGCAAAATATAAATTTGCGGATCAACTGAAATAATTGATTTTTACAGCGAAGCAGCTCAATCGATTGAAGCGATGCTCCCGAACTCCGCACCGGTCCCCGGTCCGTACCGAGTGTAATCACAAAACGAAACTATGTGAGAGCCTTTTCGCAGCGATAAGCTTTATTGATGGCACTTTGCGATGGCTTAGCCGGCAGGAACGGGAGCTAAACTTTTCCACCCGCCACTAACTCAAGGATATCCCGTCCATCAGAATGATTCTTTTATAAGCAAAAGCTAAAAGCATGTTTTAGAGCTTTGAGGACGACAAAAAAAAGGTGCGCCAGCAACCATTAAAAGTAATATTGGTTTTACGATAAACCATCAAGCGGGAGAACGGGAAAACAGTTCAATCAACAGCGCGCGCAGTTCCAATCAACGTGAAGCCAACGGTGTCCTGGCCGTGAACTGTTGCACGCAAATCCGATAAAAATCAGCCGGCGGACTAATTCATGCAAAACACAAATAAACGACTCGTCGTCGTCACCATCGTCGTCGGCGCCGGCGTCACCGGTGGATTGAGTAAATTTGAGTTTCCGATACGTTTCAGTATCAAATATGCTAATAAGTGCCGCGCCGAGGAATGTCAATAAAAGTTGATTATAAACCGCTCTCGGCAAATTACAGTTATCTTTTCTCACTACCGGCCACCGGCGAAAACTCACGGCGCACGCCGGCCGTCGCGCTGTTATTGATTTACATCTCATTTCACGGAGGAAGCCCGGTTTCCGGTGCCAGGTGGATGCGATTCTCGTCGTCGTTTTCTTTTTCATTCGTCGTCCTAGAGCCGTGCTTCCCAAGCTTTTTATTTGCTTAATCAAATTGCTACCACGATCCGTGCGGTTTCTTTTTCCTCTGAAAATCTTCGTGCGGAGCTCTCGCGAAACATCGTGTTTCGCGGAAAGCATAACAGGATTGTATAGCAAAACCCGCCCGCGTTAGGATTGCTTCGCGATACTAATTTGCTTTTCTCAGATCTTCTTTTTAACCGCGGATCAGACAGCTCTGAAGCTCAACTTTTTTCTTTAACAGTAACCCCACCAAAAGAGTATTTATTTTGGCCCTAAATTTACTGACTTCCAGAATGTTGGCGGGTTTCTAAGGAGGAAAAGGGCCCAGACATAAAACCCACGGAAGTTGCGTCGCCGCAGGGCATGGGGCATACATCAAACGAACATAATCACGGCAAATCGGACGCGCTCCCTTGCTCGCGTCCCGAGACTGTGCACCACCACATTATGCGCCCGAGAACGCACACTCCCGGAAATGATCCTTAAAATGCCATTTGACATTCGCCTCCGTCACCAGACGGGAGGTTAAAACAAATAAATAAACTTCCCGATCCGTATGCAACCTCAGACCAGTTAACTCCTCGACGACGAAGAGACGACGAAAACCGACACAGACCGACGACGACGACGACGACGAGGATGTTTTAAACCAGAAAATGAACCATTTCCGCTGATTTCCTAGGGGCGCCAGGCCGTGTACTGACGTGTGCTTGTTAACTGCCAACTCCAACGCCAACGTCGATGTTCGATTGGCTTTGTGAAACTTTGCGTCACGACCGAGTGTGTGTTAATGTGTGTTCCGCTGCGACACAGAAGCCGACGATGTGTGCAGCAACGCTCCGCTCTTTATTGTAGCTCCAGGCAGTGCCGGAATCGATCCTTTCCACAACCATTTTGACTTGTAGGCTGTAGAGAGTTTCAGGATTCCGCACACAATGCACAGAGCGTACGAACGTTTAGTTTTTTTCTCAACCAAGCCAGCCATCAGCACTATCAGCAGACGGCTGCCATTGAGACATCCTGGTCACAGAAATACCCGACATTCGGTGCTTTACGGACAGGCGGGCGATTCGATTCCGAAGCCAACAGACGACGCTCGGATGGGGCCTCGCTTTGACAACGGTTCGAGTATCTGTCACCCGAAGCATAATTTATCAGTGTTGTCTAATCTGCTACCAGCTTCGCTCCGCAATGTCTTCAGCATCCGCACTGGAAGATTTGTTTATTTGGCGTAAACCGTGGCGTCGAGTCGGTTACACCGGAGCCTTGCGGCTATTTAGCTACCCAAGCGCCACTAGCACCACTGCAAGGAATACCACTTCCTGACCTACAACCGTGTGGCCCGTGGAAGGACGATAAGCGTAATTCGACGGTTCGTGGCGCTTAAGCGAAAACATTCCGATAACATCGAAGCCGGTGGCCGGCGTTGGCATGTCTCATACACCACCCACCGTAGTGAAGTTTTTAAACGCACAAACGACTTGAACGTTTTACATATAAATTGTTATTCATTTGCATGCATATAAGACACGCACCCGCGGCGGTCTGCCGAAGAAGCGAACCTCAGTCGAGTTCAAGGAATGCAGATTGTTGGCGGTTTTTGCCGTGGACCGTTAAAGTTCGGCCGTTCGGCTAGAGGAGTTAGTTGCCGCACAGATGCCGCACAAGGACGAAGCCAGCATACAGCGTGACAGCTGGCTCAGAAAGGATCCCTGTCTTAATGATCGCA